>NW_022726599.1:43082-48659 GCF_011630105.1 Anneissia japonica
CCCCGAGAGAGGGCGCAATTCAAAAAAATTATACCCAGGTTTAAACCGCACACTCCCCCACCCTGATGGACGACATCATCAAAATTCAATTTGCAGTAAGTTTAAAAGGTTTACAACACCAAATTAATTAATGTACAATACAATATGCAGTACAGTGTAATTTTAACTATCAGAACAATCAAAAAAGTTCATATGAGGTGATTAGATCTTCTTAGCGGGTACCAATAGTATAAGTTCAGAAATTGGACGCAATACCGTCTTAGCATCTGCAATCTCTACGGACACTTTTCGAACTCTTCCATCAGCACTTGGTTCAACCTGTAAAATTCTACCCAAAGGCAAACTGCAGCGAGGTTTGATAAGTGCTGTACCTGTCTCTTATACACATCTAGATGTGTATAAGAGACAGATATTAGGACATCCAATCTAATCCAATCAGAACATTTGTAAAGCGCCATTCTTTGCAGATATGAAGCACTGCATCCCACATATTTAGGCACCTCACAACCCACAAGCAACCGTTATCATTGCCTAACCCAAGCACAGAACAAGTAAACAAATTAAAAGAAGTAGTGGCAAACTTTGGAATCATAAATAAATAATGCAACAATAAATAAAATACGAATAAAAATGGGATAATTATTTAAAGAGGTGAGTATTTAAGTTAGACTTAAAGACAGCCACAGATGGTGAAGATCGAATGTGCACTGGAAGGTTATTCCAGATGAGTGGCGCCTCGCACGGAAAAGATTTGTTACCAATACGCTTGGTAAAGATAGGTTGATGGAAATTAACAATCAAAGCTGATCTGGTACGAATTTGCTTTTTACGTACAAGTAAAAAGTCAGAGATATATTGTGGGCATAGGCCAGACAGCTTGAAAGCAAGGACCATTAATTTAAAAAAAAAACCCTTTGCCTAAAATGCAGCCAGTGAAGTTCACGAAGAAGATGTGATGTGTGAGACGAGATGATCGGATGTTAAAAATAAGACGTGCAGCAGAATTCTGCAACTTCTGTAATTTTAGAGAATCTGTTACAGTCAGCTCAGAGTACAATGAATTGCAGTAATCAATTCTATATAAAACAAGTGCACGAAATGCTGCATGACAGGTGTCACAGTCGATAAATTTGCGAATCCTCCATAAGTTACGTATATGATACTTGGTCGATTTACAAATTGACTGAACTTGATTAAACAGTGACAGCGTGGTATCAAATGTGACACCAAGATTATGGACCGAATTAGTGGGTAGAATGTTAAGTTCTTCAAGTGAAGCCTGTCTAACGTGATCAAGCTCTAAGTGCCTCTTGGAAGCACAAACAATGAATTCAGTTTTGTTATTATTAAGTTTAAGCTTATTTTTAGCCATCCAAATCTTAATATCCTTGATACATAACCTAAGCCTATTCAAAGCCAGATCAACAGAAGAGGGATGAGAAGGATCAAAATCCAGATACAGTGGCGGATCATCAGCATAAAAATTATGTTTAATACAATGACGCCTGATGATGTCTCCAAACGGACTGATGTATAGGCTAAATAGAGCAGGATCCACTACCGAACCTTGTGGAACCCCCAGTGTTAGTAAGTGTGGATCCGATCAGACGATTAATAAGGATCTTATGGTCAACCGTGTCAAACGCAGCTGACAAATCGAACAAGACTAACAAGATGTTTATCAATCGAGACAGCAATGCCAGTATACACCTTGAGTAAACTATGCACTACTAGACTTCAAAAAAATTACGAACAAGGTTTCACTGGTATTCTTTGGTCTTTAATATGTCTTTCCAAAGATCCTTACCGTGAACTCAGTTGCTCTCCAAAAATAATCAGCAGTGCAATGTCTTCAAGATTTATAATTATCTGGTATCTCAAAATTATTAAATCAAACTTGGTAATTCCCATCCGGCGTCAAATCCACAATATCGTTAATTTAACTGACGAAAATGATCAATAGCTCGTCGTTAGGGAAACCATAAAAAAACCACTACCCCGAGAGAGGGCGCAATTCAAAAAATTATACCCAGGTGTAAACCGCACACTCCCCCACCCTGATGGACGACATCATCAAAATTCAATTTGCAGTAAGTTTAAAAGGTTTACAACACCAAATTAATTAATGTACAATACAATATGCAGTACAGTGTAATTTTAACTATCAGAACAATCAAAAAAGTTCATATGAGGTGATTAGATCTTCTTAGCGGGTACCAATAGTATAAGTTCAGAAATTGGACGCAATACCGTCTTAGCATCTGCAATCTCTACGGACACTTTTCGAACTCTTCCATCAGCACTTGGTTCAACCTGTAAAATTCTACCCAAAGGCCAACTGCAGCGAGGTTTGATAAGTGCTGTACACGTCTCCACTGATTTCTCAACAGATCATTCCGGTTGAACGGTCCTTCTGTGGCTGTTATCTGTGATGCTTTCATTGTAAGCAACGTGTTAGGTGATAAGTTTATTGGCAGCTATTAAAGACTGGGCAGATAGAGTGCAAACCCTTGCCTATAAAGCATATGTCCCTTCCGGAAAGTTGGAAAGAGGATCATGCTGTGCTTAGGTTTTGTCTTGGTTGTAGGGAAGTGAAGTTGGGGGAACTAGTTCTATACCTAGGGTATCTAACTGTTTCCCAAGCTTTATCCACCTATAAGGAAGCCGAGGGTCAAAGGGATAGACACTTAAGGAAGTCAGTCCGTAAACATAAAACTGAATTTTCGTCGGGTGGTCATTCCAGACAATCAAGTGGGGTGTCACCGTTCGGCGCATCTTTAAGCGCCAGACGCAAGACCAAGTATGGTGGGGGTAGTAAATCTGGACCTCGATACTCAGAGAATAGGGGGAAGAGTAAGGGAACTAATGTTAATATTAGTGACGAGTCCCTAAGAAACTCCTCCTCGATTTGCAGTGGTGTTCCCAAGGGTTATCCTTCTATGTGTTTAGGTAAGACTAAGGGGGGTGCGGAGAAACATCCCGAACCTTCCATGTCGCCTTATCTCACTCCATCTTTCCCCAATGTGAGAGATGAGGATGACTTTGTGGGTTGCTTACCAAAATATTGGGACCATTCCAAAGGTTTTCCTTCCCACCAGTTAGGCGAGGACAGTACTAGTACTGAGGGGTCTACGTACTCCTCTGTCCCTCCAAAAAGAGCCGGGGTACTGTGGCATTCTGCCATTTCTGGGGAGAGGGGGGAAGATGGGGAGCCATACACTGAGGTTAGGCGGTGTAAGAAGGGGAGTGATGAGACCAGGTTCTCTGATCCACATCGTCCGAGTGTCACCAACCAGAGCGACATACCTAGTTCCTCATGGCAAACATCCTGTCATCCTGGGAATGGTAAAGAGATGAATGAACGCTTGGATGCCCTAGAAACTAAACTCTTAGACATTGAGTCACACGGGTTGCGATTGACATCTATAGGCACCCAGCTAACCCAACTAGATTCGACGGTGAATACTCAGTTCGCCCAATTAAATGTTAAGGTCGATAGGTTAGGGGAAGTGCTGGGGTCTCGTGCAATTTCTGAGCAAACCCAGGATCTAATTAATGCTGTTGATAATGTTGGGGTTGCGGATGGGGAACAGCCTTTAAACTATTGGAAAATGCCTTTTCCCAAATGATAAAGCATGGGTTTCGAGAGAACTAAAATATCTTCTTAAAGAAAGGAGAAATGCTTTCAAGAACAGTGATCATCAATTAGTTAAGTCAAAACAAAAAGAAATAGATAACGAAATTAAAAGATACAAGAGGAAACAAAAGGAAAAAGTCGAGAAAAATTTTGAAAAGAAAAACGCACGAGAATCATGGAAAGCGATGCAAGATATAACCGGTTATAAGATAAAGAAGTGTAATATTGAACAATCAACTGAATTTGCTAATGAGCTTAACAACTTCTATTGTAGATTTGATAGATTTAATTTTAAAGCCGAATTATTAGAAATAAGAAAATTGATTAATGATAGAAATGGAGAAGAAATTGTAGTAGACGAGAATGATGTTAAAAAGCTGTTCTCTAGTGCAAAGGTTAATAAGGCCACGGGGCCAGATGGGGTCAGTAATAAGCTACTTAAAATCTGTAGTCACCAACTAGCACCTATTTTCACTCGGCTCTTCCAAACATCTGTTGACAATGGTGTAATACCAACCATTTGGAAGACTGCTCACATCACTCCCTTACCTAAAAGCAACAAAATTACATGTCTAAACGACTATCGCCCTGTGGCCTTGACATCCACGACTATGAAATGTTTTGAAAAAATTATTTTGAATAAGCTCTTAAGTGAAAAAGACATTTCATTTGACCCACTGCAATTTGCCTATAGGAGTGGAAGAGGTGTAGAAGATGCAGTTACATACTACCTGCACGAACTTTTAGACCATCTAGAAAGACCTAAAACCTATGTTAGGTCACTTTTTGTCGATTTCTCTAGTGCCTTTAACACCATCCAACCGTACTTGACGGGTAAAAAGTTATGTAACATGAATGTTAATCCTAAACTAATATCATGGATTTTAAATTTTCTGGAGGATCGATCTCAATTAGTTAAAATAGGGGATATCAAATCTAGCATACGGGTCATTAACACGGGTACTCCTCAGGGATGCGTCTTATCGCCGGCCCTCTTTTCACTATACACTGGTGACTGTATTAGCTCTACTCAAAACGTGAAAATAATTAAATACGCAGATGACATGGTGATCAGTGGATATGTAGTTAATGAGACAGATGGCTATAGAGAAGAAATAAATAAATTTGTAAATTGGTGTAATAAAAATTATCTTAACATCAACCTTAACAAAACGAAAGAAATGCTTTTTGATTTCTGAAGAGAAAAACAGATCAATGATACTGTAACTATAAATAGTGAGAATATAGAAATAGTAGAGGAATACAAGTATCTTGGAATTATTGTAGATAACAAACTAAATTGGAACTCACAAACAAATAGTGTATATAGCAAAACAAATAAAAAATTGTACTTTGTAAGAAATTATGGGAAGTTAAGAGTGGATAAAACCATTCTTAAATTATTTTACCAAACTGTTGTACAGAGTACACTAGTTTTTGGCATAATATGTGCGTACGGTAGTTTCTCAATGAGGAACAGAAATAAATTTGAAAAAAATCAAAAAAGCAGCTCAAAAATGCATTGGCATGGAATTAGAACCCATAGTAAACATATACAATAAAATGATATTACAAAAAGTAGAAACTATAATGAAAGATGACACCCATCCACTTCACCATTGTTTCAGTTTTAGTCACTCAGGTTTTAGATTATATGTTCCACGTATTCGACACAACAGATACAGGGACTCATTTGTAATCAACGCAATACGTATCTTCAACCAAAATGCCAAACGAAAATGAGTGATTTTAATTAGCTTGCAATGCGAATTTTACATTTTAAAATGTTTTAAATGAATCTGATTATTAATTATTTTAAATTGTTAGAAAACTTTCCAAATTTTAGTCACTGTTCTCCCTCTGGTGTATTTTAATGTTTTTACAATGTTTTCTTGATGTTTCATGTTCTTTGCCAGTGGAAAAAGAATTTCCATTTTACC
>NW_022726599.1:50741-55960 GCF_011630105.1 Anneissia japonica
TGATTTGGTGTCTGGCATACATGCCAACCTGTACGTCCACATTCAAGTTCGTTGTTGCGTGTAAATGAACGAGCAATATGTTTAAGATTTGTAACAGCTCGAACTGCTGATTCCCAGCTGGAAAATCGGCTGAATCTTTCAACTCCAATGCATGTCTGGTTCAAGACAACCTTTTTACAGGCGATGGTACTTGGACGCACCTCTGGATCATTAGGTAGGAGCTCTACATTTCTTTCTATATGGTTCTGGTCAGTTGACAGATATCTTTGTTTCAGGAATTCTGGCCCAGACATCCACAATGAATCATTTAACTCAGTAGCTAAGATAGACCTAGTTGCTTGGTCAGCTGGGTTCTTCTCAGTTGGAACATACATCCACTGGTCAGGTTTTGATGTTCTATGTATCTTGCTGACCCGGTTGCAGACATAGGTGTGGAAACGACGTTTCCGGTTGGTGATGTAACCTAATACTACTTTACTGTCACAGTAGAAACAGGACTCATCGAGTTCTAGTTGTAGCTCCTGTCTCACATAGTTTTCAACTTCTGTAGCAAGAACTGCTGCGCATAGTTCTAGTCTGGGAACTGTGGAAGCGGCTTTAGGGGCTAGTTTTGCTTTGCCCAGTATGAGGCGAACATGAACCTCTTCATTGATGCCAACTGTTGTCAAGTAACAAGCAGCACCAATTGCCTTATTTGAGGCATCTCCAGATGTATGTATCTCTCTTCTAAGTACTTTTAAAGCTGGGAATGGTGTGTAGGAACGAGGTGTATGCATAGATGCTAATGGACTCAAAGAATTTCTCCATTTCTGCCACTCACTGAGCAGCACTTCTGGTAATGGTTCATCCCAGTCCGCGCCATCTTGAGTCATTTCCCGCAGAAGCATTTTGCCTTTGATAACCACTGGCGCTGCCAAACCTATTGGGTCATAAACACCATTTACCTCAGACAGAACCATCCTTTTTGTACTTGGTTTGATGCTGCCACTCTGAATGTAAACGAATCTGACTTCAAATCCCAACAGACACCTAACGTTCTTTATATCGCTTCCTCATTTTTACTTGAAAGATCAGACACTGTTAGATTCGGAGCTAACTCTTCTTGATCAAACGATGCTAGCACCTCTGCACTAGATGACGCAAACTTATGCAACCTAATGTTGGCAGTAGCTAGCATATCACGGGTCCGTTTCAATAAGTTGACTGTATCCTCCACAGTTGGAAGGGATTTCAGCACATCATCCATATAGAAATTATTTTCAACCAGATCTCGGACATCACTGCCAAACTGCTTCTCAGCTTCCTGAGCAGTTTTCCTAAGTCCACTGATAGCCACTGCCGGCGAGGGTTTGTTTCCAAAGATGTGGACGGTCATTTGATAGGTAACAATATCGGCATCAGGATTGTTGTTTTCATACCACAGGAAGCGTAGAAATCTGCGGTGCACATCTTTTACCTTGAAGGCATAAAACATCTGCTCGATGTCTGCTGTTACTGCTACCGGCTCTTGACGAAACCGGATCAACACTCCGAGGAGCTGGTTCATTATGTCTGGTCCACTTAACAATGCTTTATTTAAAGAGACCCCTGAATATACTACCCTCAACTTGTTGGGATTCTGCGCGTGGTACACCCCAAAGTGAGGTAGGTACCATTTTTCTTCATAGTCGTCTGGTCCCTCGTTCACCCGTTCAGCAAGATTCTTCTCCAAAATCTTCCCCATGAAGTTAAAATAGTGCTCCTTCTTGATAGGATTCTTTTTTAAAGTGATAGACAACGACTTCACCCGGTTTTTAGCCTGCCGTCTATTATTCGGCAATTTTAGTCTGTCGCTTTTAAAAGGCAGTGGTGCAGACCAATTTCCTTGGCTGTCCTTAATCATTTCTCGGCTCATCAGCTCCATAAATTCTTTGTCTTCAGCAGAAGCGCCCAACTTTTCATCAAGCCGATAGATCTTCGCCAATGCGTTCGGGCCAGCTGTTTCTTCTTTCTTGAATCTCAATGGTGTTCTGGCAAGGTTCAAAACTTGCTGACCTCCGTCCACATTTCAATCTTGTATAAAACGTGCTGACCACATCTTTTCTGACGTGGGCTCCATTCCGAAAAACCTCCCCCATGATCACCCAACCCAAATCCAATCTTTGAGCCCATGGCAGGTGATTTGGTCCGTTGATGGATTCTCTGACTTTGTGGGCTTGTGCTAAATCTCTACCCACTAGCATGAGGATTTCGGGATCTGGATATAATCGGGGTATCTTCCCAGCGATTGGACGAAGACGTCTAAATGTTTTCGCCACTTCTGGTGTTGCGACTTCATTAATATTGCCTGGGATGTTCTCACACTCATAAACTCCCGGAACAGTCATCTTACAGTCTTCGTTTATGTATTCGATTACTAATCCAGACATCTTTCTGCCTTTCATCGTTTCCTTACCACCTAGAGTCTTAAGGGTGTAATCCACTATTGTGCCTCTAGCGCCAAGCATATCAAAGAGTTCTGATTTCGCAACCGAATGGTTGCTCTGGTCGTCTATCAAGATATAAGCCCGGATGGATTTAGATGGATTGTCCTTAGAATATAGCTTTACCAAGCAGATTTTTGAGCAAGACCGGCTAATCGAAAACTTGTCACCACAAATTGCGCTACACTGGTTTCTCACAACCAAAGTTTCTTGTATCTCAGGTTTTTTTTTTCCTGTGAAGACTGGTAGGATGCTTTTCGTCACATTTGCCGCATGCAGCCCTGTTCTTACACTTCCGAGAACGGTGTCCTCTTTTTAAACATCCGAAACACAGTCCATTTCTTTTGATGAAATCTTCTTTTTTCGAATCTTGCTTACCTCCAAACTGATAGCAATTTGCCAGATTATGACCTGCTCCTTTACACCAGCTGCACAAGGGCTGTTGTACATCGGTAGCATAGGCTCTCACTTTGAATGCCGCTACGGAGCTCTTTGGCTTCTTCATAGAATTTGGTTCATCCGGGTCTCTTTCGTCTTTAACTCTCTCATTTAGAAATTCTCCAAATAATTTGAAAGTTGGAAACACTCCTTTATTTTTCTTGTGCGTGGTAACTCTGTCTCTCCACTTATTTATCAAGTACGGCGGCAGCTTCTCTACTATAGGGTTTAATGCAAGTGGTGTGTCCAACACTGAAAGATGGGGCAAGTCTTCAAACTGCGAGATGGCATCTTGCACCATGTCATTCAATTCCGATAGTTGCTTAATGTCTCCACTTGTTACTGGTTTTAAATTTTCTAATCTGCTGCGAATTGTAGATGATATTATAGTTGGGCTGCCAAAGCGTTCTGCTAGCTCAGTCCAGGCATCTTTTTGCGCAGCCTAAGCCTGTCTACCAGACGTCTAGGTTCACCTGAGGTGTATTTTCGCAGGAACGTCAACCTTTCCATTGGCTCCACATGAGCTGCTTTCATCATCGCTTCAAATGTACGCTTCCATGGCAGGTTCTTGGACTGGTAGCCTTTGTCTAGCTAGAAGCTGCAAAATGTCGGAAAGTTCTTTCCCTGGTTTCTGACTCTCATCATCTTCTTCCTTGACTACCTTTCTTAGGGCATTCGCCTCAAAAATCTTAGTTTGGATTTCAGTTATCTCTTGCTGATTCAACTTCATTTCCATCTCTTTTAGCCTCAATTATAATTCGTGATTCTCTTTTAACAACCTTTGTTCAATTAAATTCTGAGAGGTGCTGCTCCTTACAGATTCGGCTTCTTGCTGACATGATGCATGTCGATCATCCATAATTAATGTCGAAATATTGAATCTCAAGACGATGGCGTATATTTCAATACTTGGAGTATGTATTATACTTTCTTATCTGAGATTAATCAGTGGACCTTTCGGTTTTTGGAAAACGCTCCGTACTACTGAGCCAGATGTCCATATAGCGACCACCAAATACCAAAAGTGTTATAGGAAACTACGCAAAACGGAACTTGACCTGGACTTTCTCGTTAAATGTCGCAATAACAAGGTATATCCAAAGTTTGTTAGTTGGCGAAACCTGAAGTCGGCACGGAATAAACTACGGAATAAATATCATCGCAGCATTCTAAATGACGAAATAAAGGACAAGCACTCTCAACTTAAGGTAAGCAAGAACAGTTTTTCAGTCTCTGGCGACGCTCTCGTTAAGTCTACTACATGGTTACGTGCCTTAGTAATTAAGCATCATGTTAGGACTACTGTAGATAAGGAAATGCGTAAGGTATCTTACCGCCATGGACGTAAATTTAACAACCTTCTACGTGAACATGCAATAATCAATGGAACGTGTAACTACCCTAACCATATAATTACTAACTTAACTGGCGAAACATTATCTAAGGAAGAAGAATCTGTCTTAACATTTGGTATCAGTAATGGATTAACTACACGACCTAAGCACTCTGATATGTTTGTTTATGCTGAATCAATTTGGGAACAACTTAATAATGCTGATGCTCTACCTAAATCAATCATTAAACGTGAGAAAATTAAGAACTCAATTCGTGCAATGACATGTAACTTTCTTCACTTTGATAACCGAAATTTAAATTGTGATGCCAAACGTATTAATACTTTAAAAATCTTACGTAATAAGTATATAATTCTTAAACCTGATAAAGGAAATGGTGATAATGAAGAAAACTGATTATATCACATCTATGACGAACTTGTTCTCTGATTCAACTAAGTTTAAGAAACTAACTAACTGTTCGTTAACCACGCAGCTTAACTCCTTACAAGCCTACCTCCGGACACTATTTAATAGAAATGAACTAACTGAAACTGAATACAAAGAAATTCGTCCAGTATCAACCATGCCTGCTAGAGCACATGGACTACCTAAATTACATAACGATTTTGATAATATTCCACCCCTAAGACCTATTATTGACACGACCGGTACTTGTTATTATTCAGTACCTAAGTTCTTATCAAACTTATTAGGCCCTCTAACGGTTAATGATTTTGTCCTTAAAGATTCTTTTGATGCTGCTGACCGCATTAAAGTAATACCAAACAATTTATATAATTTAGGTTACCGATTTGTATCTTTTGATGTTGACTCTCTGTTTACAAATGTTCTCCTTACTAAGGTAATTAATATAATTCTTGATAGGGTTTACAATAAGAAACTGATATCTACTAACCTTGAGAAAAATTCGCTAAGGAAACTACTTAGAGATTGCTGTACTAAAACTGTATTTACGTGTAAT
>NW_022726599.1:56027-57245 GCF_011630105.1 Anneissia japonica
TTTGTTTAAATCACTGCTATGTCACCTACTAGAGGTAATGTTTTGATTGGTTAAACACTTTTGGTACTAGTGCATTTAAGCTTGCTAATATGGATAATTTTTCATTCCTGATGATGACATAATTAATTTCGAAATATTGAATCCCAACACGATGGCGTGTATTTCAATACTTGGAGTATGTATTATACTTTCTAATACATACAGAACACAGAACAAAGGTGAGTAATAAAAAGAAAGCAGACAAACAAGACAAAAAATCAAAAACAAAGAAAAAGACAAACAAAGGAATAAAGGAATTAACCCACCCAGAAATTAAGCCACTTTGTATTATGGATTAAAGATTGCGATAAGCTGGTTTTGAATAAACTAAGGCTCTGGTGAAAAATATCGACTGACGTAAAGTTGTGAGAAAGGTTATTTAAAAAGTTGGCAAGACGATGAATAAAACCATTTTTATTGCAATTGACTCTGTTAAAGGGAACAAAAAATAGGTCATTGCGACGGCCAAAACCAGGCGTATTAATATTAAGAGGGAATAAAGAACATAAACTATAGTATCAACAATAGAATTAACACATTTAAAAAGAAAAACCATATCAAAAATATTTCTCTAAGTGAGGGAAGTGTGTATGAAACAATATCGTCATTTTTAAAATTGTGATTTAAAAAATATAAAAATTTAGACTTGACTCTCTCAATCTGATGGGCTTGTAAGAACGAAATAGAATTACAGTATAAATAACACTGGAATAATCAAAAAAAGGTCTAACTAAAGAAATGTAAAGATGCAATATACAGCTCTGGGTCAATTATGCATGGTCTTGTATTATACTATGTTATCTGAGATTATTCAGTGGACTTTTTAAATACTCAGTACGTCCCCAATTACTGTGAATTACTGGGAATCGAACCCACAACCTCCAGTTTATCTAGCCAGATAACAACCACTAAAAATGCTAAGTTTGCCTCAAGAAATGAAAGAGTGATGAGTGTTGTGTTATCGTACCAAATACACAGTACGTCCTTAAATACTAGCCAATAATGAAGATTTAAAAAAAAAAAGAAAGACCTGGCTCGTGTGGGGATTGAACCCACTATCTCAAAAAGTTGGGTTCGTGTTTGAATCGAACACACAACCACCAGGTTTGCTATTCATTATCCACCATCAAATATACTGCCTTAAAAAAAAAATAAAAAAAATAAAAAAAAAAAAAATGG
>NW_022726599.1:57494-59934 GCF_011630105.1 Anneissia japonica
AATTGGTTTGTGTGGGAATTGAACACACAACCACCTGGTTTCCCGTAACATAATTGGTCTATTTTTTTCTAATTTGCATATTGAATTTTTCAAACATTTTTGTCTATTTAAAAAAAAAGTGCGTAAGTTATGAAGATAGTAACAATCAAAAATCTATTATAAATTTAATTCTACATTTTTAGACAAAAAATTAACCCTCTTGGGCCACGGCCCATTTTTGACACTATTACCATGCGTATTATTAACCTGTAGTGTATATATACAGAGAATTTTTTCTAGTATGGTTTAGGGGCCGCGGTTTACCTCCCTCCGTTTAGTCAGGCTGGATCAGGAGTAGTAAACTCGGCGATCGTGGGTTCGATTCCCACACGGGGCAAGTTTTTTTTTTTATTTTTTTATTTATTCATTTTTTGATGGTCGTGGGTTCGATTCCAACACGAGCCAGTTTTTTTTTTGTTTTTTTTTTTTAAGGAGTTTAGTTGATGGTGGATAAATGAATAGCAGACATGGAGGTTGTGTGTTCGATTCTCACACGATCTTTGCGTGTATGATGTAACCATGGCTGTGAATTGTGATTATTACAGCATGCACGCAAAGATCGTACGCGGCGCTATTTACACGACCTTTTGTTACATTTTCGCCAGTGACGTCATGGTAAAATCGTATATAATCGCCTATAACTTCATAAAAAAAATAGCCAAAAAACGATTTTAAGGTTGATTCTATTATTAATGGCATATCAAAAATCCACTCTAGAACAAAAAATCCTTTTGCTAGTTCTCTTTTAAGTAGTGTTCATCGTGGGTGATGTATTTAGTCTTTATCATGGCCCTTGGTCCTAGTACGAGTCAGAGCCATATTTATAAAGAATTGAGACATTTCGCTCCTTGGTTTGCGAAAGTCACGTGGTATATACCGTCCATTTTGTGTCATAATCTTCTCGATGAACACATCACTTTGTATGGACAAGCATATTAAAATTCATATATAATCGAATATTTGCGCGCATGTGTGCTCACGTAAATTCCGTGCTCGCGTAAATTATTGGAATGAATTAGAATTTCTTTCATTTATCGTTAATTCGTCACGTTTTAATTAACAAAGACTGAAGACCCGATGTATTTTAATTAAAAATGTAAATTAACTAATAAGTATGTGTTTTATTATGCTATTCGCTCCCCTGAGATATATGTATATATATATATGTATATATATGTATATATATGTATATATATGCATATATATATATATATATATTTCTTCCTTAATTATATAAATTTAAAGCATTTATCAATTAACACGCTATATCGTCATTGCGGACTTATACAATCCGCATTTTTTGCATAAATATTTTGATATTTCTGAATACCAATTCATATTATTTTTTTTTAATAAATTGGTTATGTTTCAATACAACGTTTTTTTTTTTAATTTTTGGTATTAAATCGATTTATTTCATGAGTGGCACGTGTTTTTGTGTACAAGCTTAATCCGCTTCATATAAATATTTTCATGTCAAATCTGGTGTCAAGCTTCGTCTTTTTCGGAAAAAATACTATAATGCATTTGTAATGGAAGTAAAAATGATAATATATTAATATCGTTGGAAAGTCATTTTATTGTATATAGTTTTCACTATTGTTTTTTTAATAATTATGTGTCATATTTGACTTTGGTATATACTATAGGCAGCTATTCAGCAAAAATTTTTTTTAAATTTTTATACTTTACTTGGTTGTTGGTTGTGGAGATAAACTCTCCTCGAACTCAATAGAGTACACTACAGGTATGCATATTTGTAAATTACGTACCAATGATGAGGTACGTAAATTAGTGATTTCCAATATATGTTTGCTCTCCTCTCGAATTATTGCTAATTAAAAATGTTTATGACTACTGTGTGTATATCCAGGTCAGTAAAACGTACAATACAATTTCCAGTTCAAAATTCATTTTATTCTAAATCACGTTTTATTTCAATTGAAATACATGTATTTTTAAATATATCTATAAAGTGAAAATACATTTATTGTACACCTGAGACTTTCCGAACTAATTCTAGCAGTCATTTAAAGTTTATATGACGCTGTGCCATTTATTACCACAATATAATGTCTTCTTATACGGGAAAAGCTAGTTTCAACATGAAGAGAATGAAGTCATAAAGTTTATGACTTCCTCTCTACATGACTTACTTACTGTCCATCACGTGCATAGGATGCTGTTGACTCTCTGGAGTCATAAAATTTATGACATTCACCACTATTATGTAGCATAGGTCTATATATATAAACAGCTAAAAAGTAAGTAAACGTAAGTAAACAGCCAGAAATAGAACCAGAGCTTTCGGACAACACTAGTCCTTCCTCAGTGGCGAGTGAGTGAGGGTAGAAAAAGCTAGATGATATAAAGTGAGAATTTCATGCAAGCATGATTGAAA
>NW_022726599.1:59991-60481 GCF_011630105.1 Anneissia japonica
CTTTAGAGGCAAGCCTCAATAAATAAGCCAAATGATTTATCCAGAATAAATTGAAATGCCATTGGTTTAATTTAGTGTACTGGGAGAACGTTCCTAATATTGAGTCCAAATGGTGTGGTTGTTTTAAGTAAAAGTTACCTGACGCGCTTTTCCGACAAGCGTCGTAGAAATTTGAAATTGTCCAAAGTACCCTCCAGAATTACAGCAGAGTTGGATCAAAATGATAAAAGGCAAAATACTGGAAAACGACAATGCTGTGGGAAACAATGGCTGGATCTCAGTAGAGATACAAAAATGATAAGCAACAGCTAAAAAGTAAACGTAAGTAAACAGCCAGAAATAGAACCAGAGCTTTCGGACAACACTAGTCCTTCCTCAGTGGCGAGTGAGTGAGGGGTGAAAAAGCCAGATAGTATAAAGTGAGAATTTCATGCAAGCATGATTAGAAACAATAAGCTAGGAGGGATTAGAATAAACAACCTAAACAAGT
>NW_022726599.1:61423-64477 GCF_011630105.1 Anneissia japonica
TTATTGTTATGCGATTAAGAGCGCCATATTAAAGTTTAACCTGTCTATTTCAATTTATTTTTTGTCACCATGCTACAAATTAAGGAAACAATAAAATTGAAAATAAACCTAGTTTATGGTTATGTATTACATTAAAAAAAAACCTATCAAAAACGTACCGGCTTTATTTCCTCTTCTTTGTCCGAGTCAACATCATCTCCTTCTTCTCCACTATTTGTCGTTTCATCCGTATGTGTGACACCATGATCATTGAAGATTATCGTGTGAAGCGGAAATCTTTCAGGTTCATTTTCGGGATCTAGAATTTAAAAAAAAAAATTACACAATGTTATTACAAGGTTCAATTTTAAATCGTTCTTTCTATAATTTTACATTATAGCTTTTCTTCTTTGCATTGACATTTATTCATGTGAATGCTGTGTCTTGGTAAGACATTTGCTAGGAAATGGAGAGTGTAATATATTGAACTGAATTTGAAGTTTTTAAAATGCACTGTATTCTGTCAGACATTTCAGTAAATAGCCAATGAAAATTAATTTACTTGTAAAATTTTATGCGCATCATAATTCACGCACTAAATCAAAACGAAAATAATTGCATCTTGTCTATATATAGTGCCTCCATAGGTCTAATTTGGCCTAGGTACGGTTATGTAAAAACTTACCAATAGCTTGTTTTCTTATCTTGTAAAATGTTGTCCGGCCGATTCCATATACTAACATCCAGGCTTTCGCACAAACTTCACTTGCACCGACCAATAGGCAAATTTTAACGCAACCTCCAGATTTAGTCATATGCGTATGAAAATATGTCAGTATCCAACTACGTTGTTGGTACTCGGTTAAATCTTGGAATTCATTCCTAGCTTGCTCCGTTGAGATAAATGTTAGTGTACTGATGCACATTAAAGTACAACAACAAAGCAAATGCAATGTCTGTATTGGCTGCAAGTGATTTCGTTTTCTACCTGCAGGAATAATTGGATATAAAACAAAATTTGTTGAATATTTCCAATTATACCCCTATACTAAGTTTTAAATAACAAGCTTGACCGCGATTCGTTGGTATACACAAATGGGCGCATCGTTATTTGACAGGTTGTTTTACAATTCTTATAATTATCGAGTTTGATCTGTATATGTCCTTAAAAGACTACTGTACAGTAGTATTATAAACCGAAAAAAATGATTGTCCTAAAAAATAACGATTATTTTATATAATTATTTATCTACCATGTTTTTATTTTGTTAAATCTCCATACCGCCTTTTGATCCTGTGGCTGATCAGCAGCAATAGGACCATTGTTTGCGTTTTCGTTGTAAACAATACATTTCTCTACATAAGCTCAGTTAATATATTATTTATTTTGTGCATTGATCGCTATTAAAAAAACAGTATCGAATTCAATAAAAGCAAAGTGGTTTTTTTTTTAATAATTACTTTACTTACCTTTATTTCCTTTAACAAAACTACGGTTTCTTCTCCACTGTATAGACGACCATCAGTTTCCAATCCTTCTGGTTCCAAAACTTCTGTGTGTAGTTTTTGACTCCCTGTGTGACAAAAGGAAAAATAGATGGTTTCAATTTTTTTATAGGAATCCCTAAGATTTTGTCAGGGTTTCTTGTCGACACTCTTATTTTGGCATAGGTTTTAAACATAGAAAATTATTATTTTACAGATGTGTATGTACTATATTACACTTTTGTAAATCTCAAATTAAGTTGGCATAGGCCTACCATTAACTACCAATTAACAACAAAACTCAAAATACGGTCACCCATAAATACTATGAATATACGGTCATTATAAATATGCATGAACTTGTTTGTTGAAGTGGAGTGACCGGTACCTCACATAAATTTGCCTAAAATATATCACAGCAGGTTTGTCAAGAGTGAATAGCATTAGAAAGTTTTCTTTTGAACTTACCAGAATCCATAATATCTTGATCATCAGAGTTAATGTCTGTTAAAGAAAGGCCAACATTCGCATTTTCGGTGGTGATCATTTGAGTGGGACTGACTTCAACAATCTCAACTGACGAAGATATGCCATCGTTTTCACTTGTACTTGAATAGTGAAGCATCTTGAGGGCAATCAACATCAGGCAGTGATTTTTTTTGTTTCGATTAAGTAGACAATTCAATGCATTGAATGAAGACTTCATATCAGTGCAACCAGACAACAAGTTTCTGAAGTGAATGACTTTGGAGTCAAGAACAGCAACTTAGACACACCGTTTAGCAGCATAAAAAGTGTCACGGTTAGTATCAGATTTGTCTTTCATAAACTTGCGCTCACACTGTCGGCGAAAACGACGTGCCGGCACAATCTTTTCATTATGCCATGAAGGATCCCGTGGTTTTTTCACAATCCTGGTTATCATGGGTGCAGCTTGATTGAGACATTTAGATAAGGCAGACGAAAAGCCAATAGCTATGCCATTCGCATAATCATCACCAGCCAATAAGGGTGAAAGTTTGGAGGTCAAGTCAAGCTCAATCTTTTTTTTTTTTAAAGTTATACAAAAACTTAAGCTCACTTAAGATATTAAAATATCACGCACAATCCAAAAAGACTGAGCGAAGCAATATTGTTTAATCAAAAACTATTATGAATTCAGAATCAATACGAAATATGTATGCTTCGTCAAAAAATTGTGTTCATTCAAATATCTGCTTGAGTATGTGGAGAAAAACAATACAACGAATGGCTTACAATGCAGTGACGAAAATTATTTTGAAAACTTTTATCTGGACTCTATAATAACGTTGGCTTAAAATAATGAATGTATTTAGTTAAGTACTAGCATACTGTAGCAATATAATTGTTGTTGAATATTAATAATAAGATGTCATACCACGTTTTGTTGAAGTCAGTGTTTACAATGACGAACATAAAACTATACAGCTGTTGTCTGATCTAACAACACCCACGAAAGACCATGGATGTTTTACAATATAACGAAACTATTTTTTTATACTTTATTACTGGTCAGGAGCTTTTTATTCCGTCACATAATGTCGGTATCACAAGGAAAAATACCAAAAG
>NW_022726600.1:0-1171 GCF_011630105.1 Anneissia japonica
CCAGCCCGGTACGGCGACTTGATCGGCCCGGTAATAACCGTCAGGGGAGGGGCAGTTTCCCCCTGTCCCACCCCCGCGCCTGTTACGACACTGGCTAACACGCCAATCATCCCCCCCAATGAAAAATATTTTTCTACGCCACTGTCCTCAATTCTCTCTAGCCTTTTGGTATAACTACTGTACCTATCTACACTTTATAACAGGCGGTACTAGCTGTTGTTGTAGATAATATACAGTACTAACATTTAATAACATCCAAGAAGGTCACAGTTAGTTACATAGTGACGTACAAGTCCGTGAAATTTCATAGGCCTACCGTAGATAAATATAGAAAGAGCAATAATAGTAAAACTCGAGCATCACGACATTGCGAAGTGTCTGCTCTTGTTCCTCGTATCGTATTAACTCGAGTCAATCCGAGATGGCCCGAGTGAAGTTTCATGCAAATGTTTCGTACGGAAAAAAAAATCGCCAACCGGTCATAATCCGTGTGCAGCACATTTCGTGTCAATGTACTGTAATGCAATTTCGTGTTAATGTACTGTAATGCAGGCTGGCCTGACGAAGACGAATAGGCTGGCTGGGTACGTACGTGTGTGTAGGCATAGGCCCTAGTCTAGATCAGATACTACAGGAAATAAATGTAGGCTACAAGTGTCTTATATGTGTATTAAACCACACATTCAAATCAGTCAGTAGCGATGAGTGTATGTACAGCACATTTCGTGTTGCCGCACTGTGCTTTGGTTGATGACGAGGACGTTGCCGTTAGATACATAAGCAAGGTCCCACATAGAATTTTTGTTCTATTGAGACGGTAGCTTTTCAGCATTGCTCTAGGATGATTTTCCTTTACATTTATGAATTTTTTTAGCTTTTCGTACTCTACACTTATAGCCAACCACATAGGCCTAGGTACGTAATATATTAGATCAGATGTTAGTTACATAAAATGTAGGCCGACAGTCATATGGGGGCGGATCGTGGATTTCTTTTTTCGCGATTTAGCATGGATGGCAACTGTCATCATTATCTAGACTTGTAGACGCCGTTGTCCATATGGTAATGGTGAAGATCGTTTGACTGATGAGGCATGATTAAAAGTGCCTTTAATTTTCAATGGATTACATTCCATTCCAACCATGGTATAACCAGTCAATGGATAGCCCAG
>NW_022726601.1:0-629 GCF_011630105.1 Anneissia japonica
CTTCAAGGACGCGACCGAATACGCCAAGTCCATCTTCCGGCACTACTCGATGAACGAGTACGACGCACTCGGCGTCCGTCACAGCGTTCCGCAGACGGCGACCTTCGGCACTTCTCCTGCGTGCCGTCCGCCGAAACCTTCCGTTCGTACATTCGTGCACGTCTAGAACTCCTCCATGATCGCTTCTTTTTACCGAACGGCGGTCGCGAGGAACCTCGCGTACATGGTTTGTCCGGACGGGAGCCTCGAATACGGTTGCTCGATGCGCCTGCTCCGCTACAATCCTATCAACGGCTGTCTCTTACCGCTACAATCCGATCAACGGCACGTTCGTCAGATTGTCGGATTCGCTGGTGCCGCGAACGAACGAGTCGGTGTCATTGTGCCGGATCGACGAACACGTCCTACTGCTGAGCGGCGGAGGCCCTAAGGAACTGGAAACGTACGATCTGTCGAACGAGAGACAAGGCGGCGGCATCTGGAAGGTGGACGCGAACTTCAAGGAGGTCGGCGTCGATTCCTACGTCGCGCACGCCGCCTGCCGGCACCACTCCGACCTGTGTTTGTGGTACGTCGACGGACACGGAGATCACCTTCTGATCGTGATGAGACGTGCGAGCGGCGGATTA
>NW_022726602.1:0-1249 GCF_011630105.1 Anneissia japonica
CCTTACATTAAAATATAATGACTTGTGAGCTCCTTTTGTAAATTAGTTAACTTGTTACGTTTATAGTTACATAGTTACCAACCCGAGAGATTTGAAATTCGCTACACCAGTTGGCTGGGGCTAAGACGCGAGAGCCTTTACCGGGGTCCGGAGTGGGGGGGGGGGAGAGCCCTCCTGGCGCTCCGACAAACCGATTATTTTTAAGCTGTTTTAAAACGATTTCAGTGAGTGTTTGTTGACAATAGCGGGGCCATAAACAAGAAAACATATTTTTAATAAAGCCACGTACAATTTGAGTTTCAATGTACGTTTAATTTCAACACCCGAACTACGTACACAAACATGTCATTACTCAAACAAAGAAAAAAAAATAATAGGCATACAGATAAATTTTTATTCTCTGTACTTACCTGACTGTGTGCGTGTTTGATACTGACTGCAGTTTCAGTCACATACTGTAATCAACGGGTTGTAGTGACAATAAACGCACAAGACCTCACCGTAAGAACAGTTAGGCTCGCACCCTTTGTAGTAGACTAAACCAATTCGGTAAGTTGTGACGGTAAAATACACTTTCCATAAAAAATGTTGGTTTTATTTTTCAATATCGAGCTGCATGCTGAAACCGCTGGCCTCTCTCTAAAATGGACTTTTATATTGACCAGTAAGATCCGGCCCAGGAATACGCGCATACAGACACTTCACACGTTTACGTATTATATTATCGTGTTGTCGGACATTAAAAACAATATTGTCCCCAAAAGGAGGGGCTCATGCCAATGTATTATGAACTGTATTTAGCAATGAACCAATCATAGCATGGAAAATGTGAATTGGGTTGAGATGAAATCCTATAAAATGATCACTGGTTTGGCTATTTTTCATTCGTACTGTGCGACCACTTTACACTCGATCAAACAGCGTTCGTGGAGGATTGACAGGTACTTACAAAGTCAAGTTGATATCATCGAAGCCAAAGTAAGTATATACAATTGATTACATATATATATATATATATATATACATATATATATATATACATATACATTTTAATAGCCATTATAAGAGACATTATAAGATCTTTGCTGTCTCTGAGTTAGTGGCATACCTTGCCAATTTTAAACAATAGGTCTATATTTAAACATACGCGATAATATAATAATAATGAATAAATGAATTTGTATATAGGCCTATTAGAATATATATATATATATAGTTTCCTATATTCTTTTGTTATATATATATATAT
>NW_022726603.1:0-503 GCF_011630105.1 Anneissia japonica
TTCTCTGATTTTCTAATTATTATTATAGATTTTAAACTTTACACTGATATGGTATCTAATGATATTATGATGTTTAAATAGTTAATATTAATATCTTTTCTATTTTGATAAAACCTGAATTATTGATAAACTGGTTAAACAACATTAAAAATAAATATGTATTTATAGTGCCAGTGGGAGTAGACCATTCCATTATATCATAAGGGATTCATCCATTTTTTTAAAGAGTTTTACAAGTGTGATGTGAAACCTATACTAGTAGAAGGGAACAGGGTCAATATTGCAAAGCCTCTTTTCTGAAGAAAATGAAAAAAAAAATCATCTCAATATGACATTAAGAATTATCATATAATGATGTACTCTTTTTTTGGGGAGGGAGTGGGGGAGGGGGGGAATGGGAGGAAAGGAAGATCTCACAGTAAAGATTTTGTACCCCTCTTGAAAATGCTGAATGAAAAAATAAATACTGAATATATTATAATTGATCTCATAACCATGACCAT
>NW_022726604.1:0-1178 GCF_011630105.1 Anneissia japonica
TGTAGTGTTAGTCAGGGGCGTAGTGCCTTTCTCTGGAGCCATATTTGCTCTAGACAAATGCTGTTGTGCTACATGATGTTCAGAAAACATCTTGTTGTGGCAGCATTCTATAAAGATAATTTTACTAGTCAGGCACTACAATATCTTTTGCAGGTCTGATCATTCAGTCTTGGTTTTACTGAAGAACTTTTATTATTTGTTGATTATGTTCATTATTTCAAAGTACAATAATATAATTATACTATTTTAATACTATCAATACTAACATAAAGATTGTATAATTATTAGGCAAATATTATTTATTATTATACATTTTCTTGCTTTAGGAAATGCGAACAAGAAAAAAAAAGCGAAAACGAAGGGGCGTGGTGATATCCAGAGCCATGGATAAAGCCATCAAAGAAGGTACAGTATATTATATAGTCAATCAATCAATCAATCGGCCGGCCGGTCGGTCGGTCGGTCGGTCAATCAATCTATCAATCTATCAATCTACTTATGATATGCATAATACAATTATCAATTGATGAAATAATTACCATATTCATTTGATTTCCCTATGAATTTGATTTGATTAAATTTTATATTCTATTTTGATTTGATTTGATATTATTGATTTTGTTATTTAATTTTTTTTACGGTATGGGAACTGAAGCTGCATATTGCTGCCTCTGTTTGTGGATGTTGGTGCAATTGAAATACATACACAAGAAAAATTAATTCAAAATGTTAATATTGATTACTCTACATGACTTGAGTGTAATTCTGTTATTTTTTTTTTATATTACAGTGTTTGATTTAGTTGTTCAAGATTTTATTATGGTCTGGTACAGAGACCTTGGCAAGGATTATACCACATTTATATCAGCTCTGGAGTAAGTTAATATTTTTAAATGTTAAGTCTACCAAAACTTTGGTCCATATTCCTTAAAGCAGGCAAGATGACCAACAGATAACTAGTGATGGCCATGAGATGGGGTAAATTCTGGGGTCACAGTAGCAGGTGCAGAGTTAGGGTCAGAATTTATGGCTATTAAAACTCTTCCCTTTTGGATTTAAGTCTGACAGACAATCTCTATAAAAACAACATAATTTTCTATATACCACTATATATTTTTTTTGATTATTATACTGTGTAAGTATTCAAATAGTTTTTATCTGGTTTGCTTATAATAATT
>NW_022726605.1:0-1689 GCF_011630105.1 Anneissia japonica
AATCAATAATTATTATATTGATGTAAACTATTATTTATTACCGATTCAAGACCGAGATTTAAGATTGATGTATGAATGAATATAGTCAAATAACCATCATTCACGTTATAATTTGGGCGACAGATGCTTGCTATCCTGGCTATTAATCTAGAACAATTATCGCTGATGATGAAATTGATAAATGGTATGCTTATTGCAATGTATCGTGAGGTCGGGCACTGACTCGGTTCCGTTAACAACAACATATCGCCGCTGGACCATGAGTAAATCCTGTTAACTTGCTTCACGAATTGTCGATGACTTTGAGCGATTTATAATGCATAAACTTAATTATTCTCATTGAATTAATACAAAAGTATATCAGTAGCGAGGATCAGGGGTTTACATATTCGTGTAGACGGGGAATCCTGGGTATGCTTCTTTCTTAATGACCGCGAACGCAAGCATAGACTATGGACTGTATTTTCTCAATCTGCAAACCGTCAGTAACAGCCGCTGTGTTACTTGCGCATTTGCCAACGCGTCTAAACTGTTCTCTTATATCGGTGGCCTTGAAAGTGATGGGGTTTAAATACCCATTTATAGAAATGGTCATATTGGACAGAGATAGCTTACGGGAGATCGTCTCTGGAATTCAACATTTCAAAAAAGTAATTCCAAAAACGAAATCAGCCTTCGATATTTCAATTAGTGAAACAACCTGCATGTCTTTGCCTTTAAGTAATGTGGATCCAAAATTCGAGCCGGCGTATGTAACGTTTCTACGGATGTCTTAGCCGATTAGGTAGAGTGGAGATATATTGGACAGCTCCATACAGCGCGCCTGTCGCTGTTATGAGAAACGTGCTTGGCTCGCACCTGTGAATCTCAATTAACCCCGGCTTTGAAGCCGGGTGGTAGGGGAAGGAGAAGTCACGTCTCATATTCAGATTCGTAACGATTTTAAATTATAATATAATGGCATGTAACCATCATAATTAATCGTGAACACCGATATTCAATTGCTGATATTACTGAGAACACGCCGAGTAAACACACCGATTATTTTACGTAAACATTTCAAAACCACAGGATAAGTCCATCAAAAGAGGTGACATTTCTATGAGTAGTTGCAAGAACAGTATAAACGGTCAGTGATGAAAATTTAGCTAAGCGCTTCTCACGGCAAATTAGGCTAGTGAGGTCAGTGGTTGCATATTCGTAGGCAATTGAATAACTGCGTGTGCACTGAAAGTATGAAAATGCTGTTTCTTTATTTTATCTGTTATTTTGTACGTTGTATATTATTGTAGAAAGTTCTTGTAAGAGTGATCACTTTGCTATGCAAAGACCACTCAATAAATCAATAAAAATACATCTTTCACTTTAATATCTAAAAAGGTAGACGTTTAATTTAGTAATAGGCCTATTCCGAAAGAGTATTCATTGGTTGTCAAACATGTAACAATTTACTTTAAGAATGTTTTGATCAGATACTGTTTTAATTCACACTTAATTAGCACTGATATAACTCTTATTTGTTCTTGTCATTTGGGAACCATTTAAAAGTGAATATGTATAAAAGCAATAACACACTCAGTCAACCTGTAGCCATGGTGAATCCCAATAGAATGGCTTAGAAGTTCAAAAAGAAAACAATTTTTTGAAATAGGTGTGCGGTACACTAAAGAATTCTGGGGCTAGTGCTAT
>NW_022726606.1:0-518 GCF_011630105.1 Anneissia japonica
GATAATTTATATGTTATTTGAAAATTTAATTTTAAATTTGACAATAGATCTTTAATGTGATAATTCCACACGTTTACTTGACAATCGCACGACACAATTCTTTAATGGTAGGTGGTTGCATGTAGATCATGAGCACTTACTTAATAATCACACTAACTAATAATGACTTCGTGATTCTTACATTTCCAATACCTTTGTGGTAATAATGAAGGGACTATCACACTACAGTTTAAATATAGCCTTATACCTGTAGTGTGATAGTCCTTTGAACGATATTGATTATATAATATTATTTGATGGACTATCACACTACAGTTTTAATATCTAGCCTTATACCTGTAGTGTGATAGTCCTTCGAACGATATTGATTATATAATATTATTTGATGGACTATCACACTACAGTTTTAATATAGCCTTATACCTGTAGTGTGATAGTCCTTCGAACGATATTATATTGATTATATAATATTATTTGATGGACTATCACACTACAGTTTTAATATCTAGCCTTATACC
>NW_022726607.1:0-3145 GCF_011630105.1 Anneissia japonica
ACCGCTGATTCGCAATGTTTGTCATCACTTCAAGATGTCTACCGATTCGTGAAAAAGGCGTATTATTGATACCATAATCTATAGATAAAAACATCCATTTGACAATTAAACAGCAGCTTTTCGAGTGGCAGTGCCGATAGAAAACTGCAGTGTTTTGGCACTGCGGCAGTGCCGATAGAAAATAGGAACTTTTTTCGCACTGCGGCAATAATGCCGATAGAAAATAACAGCTTTTTTTCGCACTGTGGCAGTGCCGATAGAAAACAGCAGCTTTTTTGGCACTGCGGCAGTGCCGATAGAAAACAGCAGCTTTTAGCACTGCGGCAGTGCCGATAGAAAACAGCAACTTTTTTTCGCACTGCGGCAGTGCCGATAGCCTCAGCCAAGGTGTAAACTCGGACTCGTCTCGACAGCGCTAGGAGTAGTCTAGGCTAGCCTTACCTACTCTAGGACTAGACTAGCTAGGATGGTATAGGCAGCCTTGAAGGGACGAAGGTCTCAATGCAAAACAACGTCGCTCCTTGATAGCTAGCATTGTCTATTTAACATCACAATAATTCATTATTAGACCTATAGTTGTTTTTTGAATTGTACTCCACAAATCTCAGCCGATACCTCGCACAACTCGTTAAGTTCTCGTGTCTATTGTCGTGACGTCATGACTCGCTGGCTCACACTTGTGATGTCTCGCACTTGTGATCAAATAACACGCTGGCTCGCACTTTGGCAACACTATCAACTCGCCCCTAGAAAACCGGTCCTTGGAAATATATATATCTTATATTTTTACTATTTATACCCTGCTTCATCCAATGAATTTCAAGCAATTTGTGAGTCTTTTATGTTTTGCGTTTCATTGACCTTTTAAGTAAACAAAGCTTTTTTTTTACTGACCATTTACTAACTGATTTTTTTTTCATTTCCTCTTTAATTGGCCTTCATTTTCTGTGTTTTTTATGTCTCATTCCAATGTCCAACCCTCTGTAAACACTTCGAACACCGACCGACTAGCTGACCAGATTTTTTCTCCCCTCTGAAGATACTCATGATCAATTTACATCTGATTTTGATCCCGAGTTTAATTTAATAACCAGTTTAGTACTTCCGAATATTATTACCAGAGCCAGTTCTCGTCTTTCAATAATACCAAAAGAAACAGATTTTCCACAATACATTTCAACTCTAGAAGTATTCTAAAACACATTGACCAAATTAAACAGCTTCTGACGTCCCTTAATTTTCCATTTGACATAATTTCAATTAGTCAGACTTGGCTCAAAAACGATAATCCACTGGTCCAACTTCCCAATTATAACTTTGTTGCTAACCACAGAACTCATAAACATGGTGGTGGAGTAGCCATACTGTATATGTGAGGCCTCACCACCAAATGAGTCATGGTTAGAATATCAAAAATTGAGTTGATAATTTGGGTAGATCACATTATAGGCTTTAATTTGGTCTTTGAATGGCTTCACTAGGATATGTATATCCAGAGATGTGAGCATTTAAATATTATGTGTAAAAGAACCACATTTTGAGAAAATCGGCCTCCAAGATAAACTAACCTGTACAAATAATAGGACTAGAATTACAGAATATGCGCAAAGAACATCGTTTTAGTAAGACAATTCACTTAAAAAGTATACAATCATTAAATATAAATATCAAGTTTTTAAAAAAACATTAAAATCAAAATTGTGTAAAAATGTTGACTTTGGCCTATTTTGGTGATTATCTCAAAATGATTTCACCAACGATGCGTCTCATTTCGTGGTGAGACCTCACATATATCCATGATGGCCTTTAGTTCTTTACGAAAAGATCTCAACCTTAATCCCGATATTTGTGAGTCAATTTTTATCGAAATTATCAAACCTAATCTGAAAACCATTATTGTTGGCACCATATATTGAGCTCCAAACGTGATTCTACGAAATTTATTGATCAGTTTGACAGTGTTCTGTCCAAATTATCTTGTGAAAATAAATACAGTATGCCTATTTTCTTGGTGACTTCAACATCGATATCCTTAAACATGAATCTAGCAACGATGCCCATTACTTTGTTAATTCCTTCTTTAGTTATCATTATCTCCCTCTTATTCATAGACCATTCCGTATTACAAATACTGTACCTCTGTTAGCCTGCTTGACAATATTATTACCAATATGTTTGATTGCCCTAATCTTAGTGGTTTATTCTACAGTGACATAAGTGATCATCTCCCTGCTTTTAATATATCCTATCCATTCAATATCCCTCACCCATCCAATGATGCAGTTGGCTCAGATAGGGAAGCAATACCAAGATTTAGAAATATTAATTCCTCAAACTTAGAAAATTTCCGACAACATATTTGTAACCAACAGTGGTCTGTAGTCCTTGATGTACATGACCCTGAAGAAGCCTACAATAAGATTAAAATCATATTCAAAAATCTTTATAAAGAACATTTTCCATTCAAAAATGTAAAAAAAAAAATCTCAAACGTATTTATTAATTTATGACAGACAATTTGGGTTTGGAAAAGGCTACAATGCATTCCTTGCTCTTACTGACCTGACCAATAAAATTGTCGATGCATTTGAGAATAGCCAGTTTACTATAGGAATTTGTATTGACCTCTCCAAAGCATTTGACACAATTGACCACAATATCCTTTTTTAAAACTTTCTAACTATGGTATCCGCGGTCTGGTATCTTTCTAAGTTACCTCTCTAACCGTTCACAGTGCACTAAATACTCTAGCACCATCTCAAATTTTCGCCAGATTATTTGTGGTGTCCTCCAGGGATCCTTATTGGGCCCTCTTTTATTTCTTTTATATATTAATGATATTTACTTGTCTTCCAACTTTCTTTCTTTCTTTATGCTGACGACACCACTATTCTATATTCTAACAAAAATATCCATTCCTTATTCAATATTGTTAACTCTAATTTAATTTCCATTTCCCAATATTTTGCCGCCAACAAACTTTCAATCAATCACGAGAAGTGTAGCTTCATCCTGTTTCGAAGCCCCAATAAATCACAAACTCTCGATCTTTCAATTTTCAAAATTTATATTGATAACCATGAAATTCCAAATACCCAATCTGCTAAGTTCTTAGGGGTTTATCAAGCCCATCATCGGCCAAAGC
>NW_022726607.1:3601-24391 GCF_011630105.1 Anneissia japonica
TGTTACAATACCCATTCATGGAAAATTAAAGAAAGAAAAAAAAATGAGAACATGAATAAAAACAAAAAAATGAATAAGATTTACATCCTGAGGGGTCCCTCAGTTTATATATTGATTGCATACAGTTATGATAAAGTTTACATTCATTCATTCTATTTTTATTACAAAATATTCATTGCAGTAAAACATAACTGATTTGTATATATATATATATATATATATATATATATACAAATCAGTTATGTTTTACTGCAATGAATATTTTGTAATAAAAATAGAATGAATGAATGTAAACTTTATCATAACTGTATGCAATCAATATATAAACTGAGGGACCCCTCAGAATGTAAATCTTATTCATTTTTTTTTATTCATGTTCTCATCATTTTTTATTTTTTTTTATTTTCCATGAATGGGTATTGTAACAAATCAAATCTAAAGTTCTTTCTAATAGACATTAACAGAAATACCTAGGTTTTTGGAAATTACACTTCGAAACACTGACGACACATTGTAGTTTGCAGAACATTATTAGCGTTACACATGGCCTCAAAAGTGCGATACGATACGATATAGTTTACTGTTATTCATTTTACGCAATACAGTAAAACCTCGAATTGAAGCCCTGGGCTTATTTTTTTAATATCTTTTTTTTTTTGGGGGGGGGGGGGGTTGGGGTGGGCTTCTTTTCAAATTGTTTTTTTTTTCAGTAACTTTTTATGATTCTGCAATACTGTTGTTTGACCGATTAATTAACCTTTAACCAATGTAATTTACTAGACTTTAAACAATTGAAATAACAAATTAAAGAGTCAATTACTTACCTGATGAGCCAGTACAAGTAGTTAAAATCCCCAAGAGAATGTTGAATTTGAAGATGAGCATTTTCAACGTTGGCTTACAATTCTTCCTCTTAAGATGAAAGTATAGACATCACTGAAACCGACGCAGCCACTCAGTATGTTTTAACAGTGCAGCATTGTCATAGTTTATGTATTATTAATCGCTAGAATGAATTCAGCAATCATAATTACAATGCCAGAGATGATTTTTAAATATCTTTAAGAATGATGACATGTTCTCCAAGGGTTTATAATAAGTTGGTGGGAAAAACAGCAAGAAAAGAAAAAAAGTGAATGTATTGAAATGATTAAAAAGCCACAATCTGAGGTTTATGTTGAAGTGAAATGTCTTTTAAAATAACTTATTTATTGTTTACATAAGGATACGTAGTTTTAATTTCATGTCTTTTATACCTCAATTTTTTGTTACTTTACTTACGTGTGAAACGCGATTTATATCTTCAAAGCTCCTGAAATTCATGTTTTTATTATTATTATTTTTTTTATTTACATATCATACGCGATGTTTCATGGTTCTCTAATTGATCTTGGTGCTATTAGAAAGGGTCATTCAACCTTAGTGGAGTGACGTCCCTACCCCATGTGCATTATAGTTACTATGAAATAATAGTGCACCCTCTAATTCGGGACCTTCTAATTCCGAGACCCCTCTAATTCTGGACCACTTTTTCAAAGAACCAAATAACAATCATTAATCTTTTAACACAAAGCTAGCCCTCTACTTGGAAACCAAACCCCGATACCACCCCGAATTTTCACATCCCAAAGGTGGTCTCAAATTGGAGAGCGAACTGTATAAAAAAAATTGCATATTACTCAGATTCAGATTCAACAACATTTATTTCCATTTCAAAAAATAAAAACACAGGGAACATGGCGGCATCACCTAAAAGGCACCATGCTTGTAGTAAGGATGACATAAACAATATACAAACATTCGACAAAATGTAAATAAGAAAAATTGATTCATTGCTTTAACTTAATATAAGGAATCGCAAAATGCAAATTACAAAGATTATTATTATATTAAAATAGTGAAATGTACTGGTTTTTTTGTTTTTTTTGTTTTTTTTTTTTGTTTTTTTTAAAAATTAATTTATACTGGAATGTTTACCGACACGACGTTCAGTAAGTAAACGTTTAAATTAAAATTCCTGGATCAACAAAAGAATAAAACAACGTTGAATATAGGCCTATTACAGGTATTAGATCCAGATGCTTTTTAAAGGTAGCAATAATGTAGTTACAATTGTCATTTTAAGGAACTCAAAAACCGGCAAGTAGTGCGTCGTATAAAAGAATATACAATTGGAATAACAGGAAGGAAATTGGTTACAAATCGAAATACACACTATAAAAATCATATTACATGAACACCTTAATTACAGTGCACATGGGTAACGGATGTAAAGATATTGTTGCAAAATGGCATTTTGCAGCAATAAAAGAAATTGAATTGAAAATATACGATCTCTCCCAAGCTACTTTAATTCTTAGTTGTTCATTTACATGTGACAACAATGCCCCTCAGGTTACTCTAATTATTGTGTGGTATTTTTTACGAGTGATACACACTACTTCCCAATGTATTTTAATAGCAATAGTATAAGTATAATAATTATTGTTGTTTTGTTTACATGTGGTAGGTTGTGGTAAGCCTACATAAATGGCTTAATTTTAAGAAACTGTCTGAATTTAAATCAATCGTAACTTATCGGTACTTGGTTATTATAGTCATTAATATATGTATACAATATTTATTTGTTGTTATATTTATAACGGTGCAAGCTTAACCACAGCAACCATTACAAAACAATATTGCATGTGATGTTACAAACATCTGGTTTGATGTATATTGTATAGGTATAGTATTACTATAATCATTTGTTGCATTATTATTATATTTTATAACAGTGCAGGCTTAAACATTATATAAAGAAGGGAGCAACACAATTTGATACTAGAATATTCTAGAATAAAATACATGTGATATCAACACTGCTATGTTACAATTGTATTAATTAATTTTTATATAACACTGCCGGTTTAACATATATATAAATATAGCTTAAATTGCATGCACTACTTTTTGATACTGTATTACAGTAAATAACATAATTCTGTTAATATATTTATTTATTTTACATTATATTTATAACAGTGCGGACTTACTGTAAATGAATTATTAGATATTACATTTAAAATATAAATAGAAAAAATGATGAAAAAACAGAAGCAAAGAAAACATTTTAATCAAAACACAATTTGTACATACAATTTGTAGGCCTATAAGATTCAACTCACTGAAAAAAAAATGATTTTTCACTCCTGCAAAATACAGACGATTTCTGTGAGCATCACTGACCTCAAGTATCTGAGTATTTGTGACAGTGACAACCCCAAGTGTAGTGATAAATATGAATTTTTAGGTTAAGATATACAGTAATAATATAACATAGGATAAAGGTGATGGTTTGTCCACCTACTGACTATACCACATCCTTCGTTTTCACATAATACACGGACACTGTTGCACACGGGACACATGGTATAAAGTTAGTCTTAAAGACAGTGGCAATTCTTTAATACGTAGGCCCTTAAGCTGAAACACTAATATAGGAACTTGATTGTTCTGCACACAATCGTTAGCTATAAACTCGAGTATTGGATTAGTATCTGATATAGTATGTAATACCGAATTTCAGTTTCTCCACACAATGAAACACTATCGCAAAAACAAAGTATTTGTAATGAGCTCACAAAGCGTCTATTTTTAGGTGGCGACCCACTTTCATACGCCCTCTTTTTGGCAACCCAAGAAATTATAATTGTCATACCACAATGCTATTCTCATGTTATGTGTTGATTAAGCTGCACTGCATACCAAACCGATCAGAAGTCGGATTAGTATCCTAAGGATTAAGGAACGCTAGCGTTCAGCGCATCGGAAACGCGGTCCAAATGTCGGCAGATCCAGTGTGAATGCAGCTTAACTTAGGCCTATTACTTGCCACAAGCTCAATAATGGTAATGGTCTTCCAATTCTAGAGCGCATAATACTGTGCTATGTCTGAGCTCTATGCGTTATTTTACCCAGTGTCAAAGAAAAGGAAACGACATAAAACAAGAACATTAAAAGATTAGAATTGTGAAACAAGATATAATTAAATTCAGGGTTTAAAAAGGGCCGAATGAAATCATAATGCTTCTGTTTTCTTACATATTGACTTGTTTTTGTTTTTCCAGTGTTTTTTTTAATTTTCTTTATGGAAAATCTATGCTATTATAATTCGACACTCGTAATTTTGAAATGTTTATTAATGCAAAAGTTTAATAACACAATGGCGAATTTTCGACCTACGCAGTCGGATTAGACGAGGTTAACTGGGTAAAGACTAATTGAAAAATATGATGAAGCTTGCACGTCCCCAACGAATTAAAAAAAAAGAATAGCATTAACTCATTTTAAACACGGTGTAACTATTACTTGTTGACTGGCACGTCGTGTTATTAGTGAGCTATGTTCCTGTCAAATAAATTTTAATGTTCTTATCAATCCCTGAAGAAATTGGCGACGTACAGTGCAACAATGGGCGTAGATTCTTCTAGGATTTGGGTTGACAATGAATTTTCTCATCTTCGTAGCTACCTATTTTTAAGTCATTTGTATTACGGCTGTTTAGAAGTATTTTTCACTATATTTCGAAAAATATGCTTTACTACGTCAGCAGCAGTCTCGAGACCTTTAATGTTTTTGCGACCCAAGATTGGGTCGCAAAACCTAGGTTTAGTTATCTATAGTACATAGTCTAAGCATGATCTAAGCTTGAGCAATGGCAAGAAGAAATTCTAATCAGGAAAGAGATTAATAAACATGAATAGATAAATACTTTGTCATTTATACCTTCTCGGAAATTCAGTCTAATGAATTATTCAATAAAACCATATTCAGTAAAATTGATTTTAAAAACATCTGATTTGAAGTTCAATGACTGACGTGGGCTATCTAAAAAAAAAATTCTTTTGTACAATATATAACAATAATTATTATTAATAAAAAAACACTTTATATCGATGGAACATGCACATACATAGTGCATTCACATAAAAAATCAGATGAAACAGATAAAATTCTCACAGTAAATTACAAAAAGAAATGAAATATATTTAGGTAAACTACAATAGGGCCAAAACAACAAATTAGTTATCGAATTTGCAATTGTAGATTTTTCAAATTCTTCCTATTTATGCCATGATCAAAAAACACAAAAATTTAATCTGTTTAAATTTAAAAAGTATTAGGTAAAATTTACAAGAACTGTCAAAACTCAATAAAGCATTACTATAGAGAAAAAATAAATCTCCCCAACAACATACAAATTAACAACAATAAAACAACCAACAATAAACAACAGCAACTGCTCACTCGTCCGCGCATTCCTCCACGCTTAAATACGGTAGAGGCGCAAGTTATTACATTGAGGTTTTTTTTTGAAGAGCTAATAACAAAAAAATATTATTTAGAATGTTTAATTAATACAAAATCAAAATATTTTTAAAATTGAAAAAAATAAAATTTATTAAAATTGGAAAAAATTATAACTGAATATCAAGATGCAATTCGAACTCACAACACAAGTTCATTAGAACACATCCTTAAAAACCGACCGAGCCATCCATGCAACGGGCACTATTAGTGGTAATGGCAGTAATGTACAGTCCTTGCTCAAACCCCTATTTTGTTTTGTAAGTGTGTGGGGAACCCCGAGGTCCAACTTAAAAAAAGAGCGATGACCATTTTTTTTTTTTTTTTTTTTAAATCACCTTTAGTTTGTGTACAAAAAAGTTTTGTTTTCATTCAAAACTAGCGACGCTGGACGCTTTTGAAGTTTTGCGTTGGTAACAAGTACAAGTACAAGAACAAGAACAGCAGTGTTGCTCTGGGGTCAGTGCCTTGTGTGGATCCAAAAATATGTGATATTGTTCAAAGCAAGATATCAAGTTTGTCTTTACCAAGTACTGCTTGGTTGTAATAATTGTAATAATCGGTGGCAATTTACCTCACACACTATCAAATTTCATTTGACAAAATATTTCTATGCCCATAGTCATGATGTGCCCATATATAGTCATGATATGCCCATATATAGTCATGAGGTGCCCATATATAGTAATGATGTGCCCATATATAGTTATGTGCCCATATATAGTCATGATGTGCCCATATATAGTCATGATGTGCCCATATATAGTCATGATGTGCACATATATAGTCATGATGTGCCCATATATAGTCATGATGTGCTTATATAATTTGTTAAAATTATGTTAAATAAAAACAAAGAATTGCATAATAAATGGTCATTTTTTCCAATGAGATACAAATTGAAATCATTCCGTCTTTGCTGATTTAGTTATACTTTTTTACCAAAAATTATAGTAAAATATTTTGTATTGATTACCAGCAAAATTTATAAGACTTTGCCAAGAATATGTGAGCTGTCATGACAAAATGAGTCTCGTGGTACAATAATTGAAAAAATTAGTATTGATATACCACAAAACCTCGAGTAGAAGCCCAATGGGCTTAATCTTGAGAAGAAGCCCATCTCAAATTGAAGCCCCCTCTTTAGTTTGCAAAAGTAGCCTCGAAAAGAAACCCATCTCGAAAAGACGACCATGGGCTTCTTTTCAATTTAGCAAGGCGGCTTTTTCTTTTTTTGAGATAGTGCAGTACATACACTGTACATGAATTTCAAAGAAAAAGAATTAAATTAAAAAGACGTCGGTTAATACACTGCATGATACAGATTGATGTTAAAGTGGCCCTATTTATTGTCATATAGAAGTAATTCCCAAAATTTACAGCATTCATTTTGAAAAGAAGCCCCATCTTTACTTTGCAAAAGTAGCTTAAAAATGAAGCCCATCAAAAGTTCACTAAAGTAAAAGAAGCCCAGGGCTTCAATTTGAGGTTTTACGTTATTTAGATCAAATAAATAAACTTCAAAACTTAAATATCTGAGCTCTGTTAAAGAACTGTAGCTTAAGATAAAATTGGGTTTTATTATAAATATGAAAATATTAAATTAAATATAATAAATGTTATAATTCTCTAGATAGGGAATGATGAGCCACGCTTTTAACAAAGTATGTAAAAAGTTTCGTAAAAATTAGAAAAAAAAAGAAGAAATTATTGAGCAAAAACATTTACTTTACTGTCATATTGAAAGGTGATGGTGGACAGGCTTGGCCTTGATAGGATGGATGTGTTGTCACTCGTTGAGTATTGATGTTGTGTTGGGGAGCTTGGTGTAAACAACTTTGCTCGTACGATGAACAGGCATCATTCAAGGAGTACATCGATGAAGCAGGAGATGGAACTAAATGACGATCTGAAAAATAATCATCAAATATACACATCTAGATGTGTATAAGAGACAGATATACTGGTCTCAACAAATTGGTATTTAATTGGAGAGGGCATTAAAGGGAAAGGCTGTGTGTTACACTAACTTTCATTTCCTTAAATTTGTCATTATAACACAGGCAGTATGTCTAGAAAAAATTGTTTTCACTTACTAGCAACATGTTCTAGTCATGGACGAGCTGAATTAATGTTTCTAATTTTCAGCTGCTTTCTGTGAAAATAAAACAATTCAACACATTTTTATACTAGCTATACAATATACTGTACTATGTTGCTAAACCAATTTTTTGTTGTTTTAAATGATTACATTACTATTTCAAAATTTCTATCTGTGCAATTTATAAAGACTAAATGACATTTACTTTTCTGTAACAGACTTTGATGACCGAGGGCGCCCTTGTAAACATTGCTTCCAATCCGGTGTGTGACTAAGCTTCATTTGATTTGTCTTTTTAGTTATGTAGTGGGGGTCATGACCCCCAGCCAGCTAGGTGTTGCCCATTTGGATCATTACAGGACTGCTGCTCTTCCGATGATGGTCACAGTCTGCATCATTGACGTTCAGTACTGAGAATCTAATTCAAAAATAATTAAATCATAATTAATCAAGATGGGTGCACAGCGTCTTTGACCACTGATTTGGATTTGGCGCTATATAAATCCTTAGCATTTTATTTGTATTATTAATAATCTAACCATTTAATTAGACATTTGCTGATATGTACTGATCTGAGGTTAAATTAAAAAATGATAAAAATGTTACTGGTATTAAAATGATGATTATGTAATTAATTATTATCATTATTATTATTATTATTATTATTATTATTATTATCATTATAATCATCACATCATGACAACAGATTTTTTTCCAATAATCTGGACAGAGCTTAACTATTTAATTAAACATTTGCTGACCTGTACTGAGGATGTTAATAATAAATGATAATGATAATAATAATGATGATAATGATTATAAGTATAATAATGATGATAAAGATGAAGATGATTATGCTAAAAGCAGGCTCCGTATTAACGAAAAAAATGTTTTGATAATTTGTACAACTGATTTTTCTCAGATACAAAAAAGGTGTATAAGCACCTATTTTCACTGTTTCTCTTTAAACAGCTTTTTTGTGTCAGAAAAAGCAGTTGTACAATTAACATATCAATAATTTTTTCGTATCTGGAACCTGGCTTTAATGATGGTGATTAATGATGAAAATAATATATAAAAATATGATGAGGATAATGCTGATGATAATTGTATTGATTATGATGTATTCAGTATCAGGCTATGTCTGAAGTATAAACATGCTTTATTATTACAGCCGGTCACAGGACATTTGCTTCAGTTTGAGTAGCTCACTATCAGGTTAAAGGTCAATAGCCAGGTGGGCTTTGTCTGCTGCTTTATAACTACAGTGGAAAAGTGTTTACTACTGTGCAGTAATTAATGCATCGTTATCGTTATACCAACATATTTTACATTATATTATTTCGGTATTTAAGAAATATAATTTTGGCGATTTTTCGTCATTTAAGAATAATAAAATTAGAATTAAGAACACAAGATATAAACAAACAATAAATGGAATGAGTTCCTTATGTTCCTCGTTTAAAATTAGACGGCTTTCTCTTTACGTGGTTTAAAAGACTTTGACTGTTATTTATTTTATAACATTTCAGCAAACCTGCCTTGCAGCTTTACTGTACTTCTTGTATTTCAGTATTGCTTTTATGTTAAGGCAAAATGAATGATATATGAAAATATGAGAACAAACCACCATGCACTTTGTTTTTCTATTTGATATCACACACATTTTGGTGCTATGCATAAGTGGAGGTCAAATGTTGATAATTTGAGGGGTACCATACCTATCACTGTGCATGTTACGTGGCTGTGGAGAGAATCTTCAGATCTACAGGCCACACATCCTGTCATCACACAATGGCTACAGGCCTTGTCTCGCAAACCACTATTTAACAAAATAAATAATTAAAATGAATATGATAAATTTTGGGAATAAACAATCTGTTACTGAAAACATTAATATTATTTTTTTTAAATAAAATAAAAATAGTAATAATATTAAAATAATATCCTTTAATACTCATTTCAAAATAAGAATCTATTTAATGCATGTATTAGTAAATACATGTATAGTAAATACATAAAATAAAATAAAAATAGTAATAATATTAAAATAATATCCTTTAATGCTCATTTCAAAATAAGAATCTATTTAATGCATGTATTAGTAAATAAAAAGAAAACAATAAATTATCATTAATCTGTCATATACTCTGTCTATTTTTTTAACATCATTGATGGACTCACTAGAAGTAAGCTAGTGTAAAGGACAATAATAATAATGGTAATGAAAGGGTACAGTACAGTGAATCTAAATTAACTGCTAGTTAGAAATTCTTTAAATCCATGATAACTGTTTTTTGCTTGTTGCTAATAAGACCTCACACAGAGAATGTATATACTAAAAATGAAATATTAGCCACATTAAATTGTTCACAACAAATGACATCAAAATCTTCTCCCAAGATTATTATCATCATCATTAATAATAAATAATTAGTGAACCTGGAAATCTTGGTAGAAAGATACTTGCTTTGCTATCCCAGGGTCATGGGTTCAATTCCTGTCACGGAAACAATTATTAAAGGACATTTCCAATACAGTAATTTAAACTTTTAAACAGATGTACAGAAAATATATTCTCAACCAACAAACACCTTACCAAGTGTCTATTACTACTACTACTTTCTTTCTAAAAATATGTACCTTACAAAAATTATCCATCAGAAATATGAAATATGAATAATTGTAACTTCAGTAACAGTGACGCAAAATTGACATGGTTTTTTTTTTACCAAAATAGATATTGCCAAAGCTCTACGAATTCTTTAAATAAGTTTCTAAGGATAATTATATATTTCAGTATTCATAAACCTTTATTGAGCTACCTTTGATTTGAAAAGTGGTTGATACATATTAATGATACGACATAAATAATGCATCTTTCCGGTAATGGAGCGACGGAACAGAGTGACATGCAGTTTGTTGACCAAAGTTGAATACAAATCTCAACTGGTTTTGCAAATAGAAATTGTAAACAATATAACTAGCATCATTCTTATTTATTTTAGTTTTACCCTGCATTTTTTCAATGGTCGCTGAGAAATGATACCAGCTAATGGTAACTATCGCCCTATGTGTGATTTGCTAACTATACCATAATTATCAGTGCAACTTTGTACAGTAAAGATTTTTGCTTTCTCCTCATATTTGTGAAGACGTACAGTACCATACCATACTGCGCAACATATTCTCCCAAAACAAAATCAAGGCTTGATTGGCTAACTGTGTTATTGTGGATGGATGTAGTTTTTTTGGATAGTTGATAAAAATTGATAGTTTAAAATAGAAATCTGGTTGAACAAAGTTTTTAGGTGCTGGCTTGTGATTTGAGGCAAGCGATTGCACTCCCTCATACCGAAATTCCTTAGTAGACATTGCTCATTTTTAGTAGATTTAGCCATATGGCACTTAGTAGATTTAGCCCTACTGACTATTAAACGCCTACTAATATGTAGGTTTTCAGTAGATTTTAGTAGTTTTTCGCCTCACTAGCATATTTCGCTGAGGTTTTCAAAAACAATCACTATTATTAAACTATATTACCATCTACCTATCAGTGGTCTATTTATAAAGTAAAAATATTTCTATCAGTCCCCTTAATAGATTGACAAAAACTAATTAGAATCTGCTAATAATATGTTAATTTTATTTAATTATTGGGTCTACATAATATCTTCTTAAATAGCTAGACACAAACCTACTTATAAAATTATGAACTTAAAATTATAAATTGATAACAACTATTTAGCACATAAATAGATATATTACTATTGCCAACCCTTTGTTATGCCCATCTATAATAAATACCAACTACGGTAATAAATAGATATGTATAAACTATTAATAAACTATTTGTGATCTATCATCTGTAGACAAAGCTTACTAAGTTACTACTAAGGTAGTACTAAAGGAGGAAATCCTTAGTAGACATGAAAAATCTATTAACAGCCTATTATCGTCTAAAAAAAATAGACTTTGTCTACTACAAACTATCTATGTCTACTAAAAAAATTCTGTATAGGGACCACACTATCACTCACCTATACTCCTCTTCAGGGATGTGAAAAAAATAGAGCACTTTTGGTATGAAAATCACTCACCCTAAATCTAGTAAAGAACCCAAATAGGATGGTGATGATCACTTCAATTACGAAGCATACAATCCAAGGAGAATGCTAGGATAAATAAACACTATTTTGAACAATTGTATAAGCTTTCTTAGCCATTTACCTCTCACGTTAACAGTGGGTGGTTGTTTTCGGGGGTATGGTAAGAATTTCCCCGGAAAAATGACCCAGGAAAAAATGGCCCCAAATGACAGTGCAGGCCTCGAATTTGGGGATTTTATGGGCAGGCCAAATGGCCTGCGGTATGACATGAGTTTGAAAGGCACCAGGGCCAAATGGAAAGGCACCAAGGCCAAAATTTCAAGTATAAAAGGGCACCCAAGGCAAAATTTGATTTAGCCTCAGTACTAATTTCTCGCGACTGCCTTGATTCGTCGTAGCCAGGCTAGGCAAGCTAGGCCTAGACCAAGCCAAGCTAGGCCTAGACCAATTTCGGCTAGACCAAGCCAAGCTAGGCCTAGCCAAGCCATAGTTGTCAATGGTCATATGACTTTGTTTAGAGTATTAACTATTAATTATCGATTCAATGTTGGAATATACTGCGGCGGCCGGCGATCGTACAAAACAGTCAAATTTCAAGAAGTTCGATATCTTTGTGTTGTTGCTCAGTCCGTCGTCATCGGAGAGGAAGCCAATTCCAAACTGGCCGCGAAAGCTGCGATGACGTAAGATCGCCCAAAGTTAGCTGTGCAGCAAGCACACTGTTAGACTTGCCACAAGTCTCTAATTATAGGTTTTCATAGTATAAGTTAATTTTGGAGAGCGCCACCAGCGACGGTATATATCGAGAAACTTTTATGCGAATCCAAGAAAAAGTATACTATGAAACGCCAAGCAAATATGTAATATGGGACGCCATTGGTGTCAAAATAGATTTAAAGACAAAGATTAGGGACTGAAACCCAGTCTAGCACACTGTATACAAAGGCCGTATTCGACTAATCGTTCTTCGTTAAACCACGCCCACCTGCGCAGCGGTAACATATCCTACTCAACGAAGACGACAATAGAAAACTTGTAAATACTCGACAAAACAAAATGGCTGTATAGTTACCGCGATACACGTTGCGTAATCAAGATTGTTTTAACTTGTGGTTGTATGGGTTTTTCGTAAAAAAATATTTTCATCAATTTTTTTTTATTCTGTTTGCCTACAATAATTTTTTGACTCCATGTGGGTAAATATTATAATGTTTATTTTATGAAATTTAATCTAAGTTATATTAACGCATATGTTAATAAAAAATCACCAATCGGCTCACGTGGATAACGCTGATTACCATACTCTGGTTTACGTTATTTTTCGTTGTCAGCGAAGTCCATTTAACCATGGAGGTATAGGTATACCTCCATGATTTAACGAACCAGTCGAATGAAAATAATACTCAACGAAAATTCGTTCCAACGAAATGAACCAGTCGAATGAGCCCATGTTTTGCAATAACCACTAGAGAGTAAGACGCATGCGCACCCAACGGTAACCGCAAAAACAACACACATGGAAATTCTCTCATGTTCTGTTCTGTCACTGCAGCCTGGCCTAGGCTAGCTTAGGCGACCTACGTTTTGGCTTTCGTGTTTTCTTTTAAGATTTACTTAGATTTATTTTACGTGTCAAACGATCTATATTAAGCATCGTGAGGGCACCGGTATCATATTCAATGATAAAATATTCAAAGATAAAAAAAAAGCCATGAACATCAAATTATTATTATTTTTTTTTTTAGAAAAAGAGAGTTCTACAATCGTAATTAAAGGGTTTGGATGGGGTTCGCAGTGTGTTTGGAGGTTTGTGGTGTATTTGCAAGTATTTTTTCACCAAAAAAAAATCAATATTTTAACCAAAAAATAGGTGCTTATGAATATTTAATTTTCTTATTGATTTACCAAGTGTGTCAATCAAAATTGAATTGTTTGGTTTTCTACAGTGTGTTTTGGGAGGTTTGTGGGATTTAGAAATACCATTTAATCCTACCATAATTACCCTACCCTCACAATTACACGCCATTTTAATTCTTAGCATAATTGCCATATTTACATATGTATATATAGTATCTCAGTTTACATTATTTAGTATAGTTTTAGGCACTTAAATTTAGTTGGCGGGGAGTAAAATCCAAGTATGCAATTAAATAAGTTGCTTAAATAAATGTAGGCCTATTCCTAATTATTCAGTTTACTTTAAAAACAATATTTGATTTACAATACTTCTTTGAAGTAACTCAATTCAGAACATTTACTGCTAAGTTTGTGAGAAAGTAAGCCTCTGGGCCCTTTTCCCATACATGAACTAATCTTCACATCAGGCCATCCTGCCAGCACACACTGGCTACAGGCCTCTGTCTCTCAATTGCACTATTCAAGAAATTAAATAATTAAAATGAATATGATAAATTTTGGGAATTAAATACATCTGTTCCTGAAAAATATTAATAATAATAATAATATAATTATAATTTATATAATTATAATTATTATTTTTTTAGAAAATAAATAAAAATAAGAATAAAACAGTAAAGATGTGTATAAGAGACAGGTGCTATTTGAATTTTTATCTGTTTTTTCCATTATAATGTTTTAGATTTTTTACAAATTTGTTTCATGTTCATTTTTATGTTCATTAATGAATTAAAATACAAAGTGATTAAAAAAGATATATAAACAAACAATAAATGGAATGCAAGTTTTCGTAAAATCCTCTATAAGACACAGTTTTTTGTGTTGTTCATTCAATCAGATTTTTTTCCCTTAAATATGGTTTAGATTCAAAATAATTTTATTTGCAAACTTAAGGAAAATTTGAAATGTACAGAAAGATTAATAGTAATATACAAAATATAAATATGAAACATTTAAAATTCTCGTTAAAACATTATAAATGATACAATTACAACAACTACAGCTACAAAACAAGTAAAAGAAAAAGCAGGGTACCGTACCAAGAAAGGACATCAACATTAGGGAAATTAAAAATTTAGTTTAGAAGATTTAATCTTTCTTTTTATATATGAAGCGATTTTCCGCAGCGGTCCACATGCTTAAGTGTTGCTGCTGGGGAGAGAAGCAATGCAGATAAAGTGCTTTGCTCAAGGAAAGCCAAACACACAGCAAAGGATTGAAACCCTGACTTCATCAACACTTTTGTTGACACTCTACTAGCCAAAATAATTTTTTTAAAATTTTGAAATACCAAGGTGGTGTCCAATGATAAATATAGTTTTACGAGAATGTGTTCTTCAAGACAAAAACTGCATCGGGTCCAACTCCCTCAGACATTGGCTGCTGAGGGGAAGGTGTTTTGGTCACCCAGCAGCAAGACAAACAACGGATGAACTAACGGAGGATGAGCTCTTCTGTGTCACAGGTCAACCATGTTCACTTTAAAGAATAGGCTTTAGGTTATTATCTTTTTTCAATACAGAATCATTAGTAGCTGAACTGCCAGAATCAGAACTAAAGACAAAACCACCATCCACTTTTGTTTTTCTATTTGATATGACACGATCTTTACTTGGCGATATGCATATAGAAATAGTCGAGGTTCTGGTTCTGGTGGGCAAAAATTTAGGAGTATAACAGGTCAAATATGATCATTTGAGGGGTACCACACCTGTCACCATGCATTGTGTGGCTGTGGAGAGAATCTTCACATCAGGCCATCCTGCCAGCACACACTGGCTACAGGCCTCTGTCTCTCAATTGCACTATTCAAGAAATTAAATAATTAAAATGAATATGATAAATTTTGGGAATTAAATACATCTGTTCCTGAAAAATATTAATAATAATAATAATATAATTATAATTTATATAATTATAATTATTATTTTTTTAGAAAATAAATAAAAATAAGAATAAAACAGTAATTTTAGAATAATAACCATTTAATGCTTTATTTCAAAATAATAATCTACTTTTTAGAATAACAAAACTCTGGACTAGAAAACATTAATATATTATAATTATTTAAAAAAAAAACAAGTAAAAATAAGAATAATAATATTAATATCAAAATTATATCCTTTCTCATTCAGAATAAGAATATATTTAATGCATGTAAGTATATAAAAAACAAATTATGAATAATCATTAATCTGTCATAATACTCTGTCTTACCTTTTTGTTTCTTCAACATCATTGATAGATTCGCTAGAAGTAGCCTGTAAGGGATTAAACAAACATGTTATTAATAACAATAATAACTTCAATAATGGTATATGGAAGGGTATGTTTTTTTACGAAAATATATATTGCCAAAGCTCTATGAGTCCTTAATATTATTTTCTAAGGATAATTATATATTTCAGTATTTATTAACCTTTAATAAGATGCATCTGATTTGAAAAGTGGTTGATACCTAATTATGACATGACATAATTAATGTTATGACATGACATAATTAATGCATCCTTATCCAGTAACGAATGACATGCAATTTGTTGACCATATGGGCAATACAAATCACAACTGGCCGTGGTAATGCATCTGAAATTGTAAACAACCACCATCCTTCTATTATTAGTAGCTCTTACTTATTTTACCTTTGCATTTATAATGGTCTTTGAAAAATGATACACACTGTATCTCTATTATCCATGAATGCACATGGCAACAATTGCATTGTGATTTGCTGCTATACCATAATTATCAGTGCAATATTTAACAACAAAGACAGTTGTTTTCTCATCATATTTGTGAAGATGTACCACGCAGTACTCCAATTACAGTTTATTATCATGTATTTTTGTAACATGCGCAACATATTCTACCAAAAAAAAAAAAAAATCAATTGATTGGCTAAATGTGTTACCGAGGATGGATGCAGTTCTATAGTTGATAAAAATTGATATTTTAAAATATAAATCTGGTTGAAAGAAGATTTTAAGTGCTGGGCTTGTGATTTGAGGCAAGCGATTGCACTCCCATACACCATCACTCACCTAAACTGCTCTTCAGGGGTGTGAAAAAAATAGAGCACCTTGGGTATGAAAATCACTCACCTTAAATCTAGTAAAAAAAATCAGGTGGAGTGGACTGTATTCCAGATTAGAGCAATGTTTTATTGAAAACTTGTATATTTATATTATGGTCTGGCATGGCGTCGAAAATTATGTTCACCATAAATACCTAATACATGATTATTGATTGTAAAAGCAAATTAACATAAAAGCACACTTACAGGCTGATACTCTACAATGTAAAAATTACCTAAAATGCAATTTAAAATGATGGAAATTACCTTTATAATAAAAGGAACAATATTTCCATGCAACTACCAAAACACAAGCAAATTAATTGAGCTTTTATTCAAAAAGAAGGAATCATATAATTATTATGATTCTTCCTATTCGAATATTATCTCATGTCGGTATTCTTGTGCTGAAGACCCCAGTTGAAACCCGGCTAGTAGCAGGTTTTAAACGGTTTCTGATTACTTTGCTCCTCGAATAACCCTTATATTGAAAGTTCAGCGGGTTAAGGACAATGTTTGTATCCATATGTTGTAGTTAAGTCAGTTAACACTGCACTGTCATTGGTCCCCTAGTTCAAATTTACAATTTACAATTAGAATGAGAAAAATAAAAAAAATAATATTATTATTAAGATTACTACTCTAACAACTGAGCTATGAAGCCACACTACCTGGTAGGATTTAGTAAACAACCTCATCATAGTTTCTTTGTGTTTATTTACTATTATTTTTATTCACAATTCAGAATTGAGATTTTAAGCATGCAATAGTAGATACTTACTATGACATTCAAAGTCATTTTTTATGTTTTATTTTGACTGTTTTTTTAGATGCTCTTTCAATAGGCTGACTTCACAATATTGTAAAACAAAATTCAAGCAAATTAACATAAAAAAATTAAAAGATGCTCTGTTACCTCTATACTGTTACTATTCAATGTTTCAACTGCATTCCTGACTATCATAGAGGGCGCTATTGAGATTAGACTCATCATTCATGCTGTCATATGTGGACTGGGTACTCTGCTCAACTTGCTGGCTTTTAATTGTTTCATCTGAAACCAGCGAGGCCCTGCTTCTACTCACCATAGACTTTACTGTGCTTTCGTATATAAATGAATTTTTCTGTCTTTCGTGCAAAACTTCTGAAATAGATTGTGGTATATTTTGCTGAAACGACAAAAATTGATTAATGCATATAACTAACATGTAAAAGACATCTCAAAAAATCATCTGATCAATATACATACTGTTGTTAATAAATTTATATTGTATATTCACATCGGTAAAGTTATGATCAGTGAGAATCAAGGATACTGGAAATTGTGGGCCCTGACGGGGGGGGCGAAGATGAAGTGGGGGTACTGGCTCGATGACTAAGTGAGGGGGAGCTAACTCGCAAAAATATTAATCAACCAGAAATACAGATTTGAAACACCAAAGTTGGATGTAATTGCAACAAAACGTTTTTCCATGAATATATATAGTTAAATTTTATCTCTACAACATACAAAAAGTTCACTAAAATACACCCACGGGGAAGGTGATTTTTATAGCAAAAAGAAAACTGAACTACTTCACTGGGCTGCTATGCTCTGCCTACGATAATGTGTGCAGTATCTAGGTTACCAAGCGCTTTAATTTGGCTTCTGCTCCCACTTCTGATTGGTTAACCTTACCTTACAGTCTGCGCATACTCTATACTAAAAGTTACGTCACACGTCCCACTGAAATTTGTTTTGTGTTGAATATTAGCCTAAAAGCCGTAATATTTGATTAGATGCTCAGTTATATGCATTATATGAAACGTACGATTAATACTACAGTTGGTGAGGCCTGCCCTATGCATGCTGACCCAACTGAGACTCGGGAGTCGGAAAACGTATGTGAGATTTTCATAAATATAGGCATAGGCCTACTAATAATAATATAAGTTTTCTTACCTAAAAACATATCAGGGATTTTTCTCCTGACAGTAAAACTTACTTACTACTGCTTTGTTTTTCTTTTGCATTTGCACATAATAATAACAGGCAGACTTGTAGCGCAAATAAACAAGGTCTCAATGCTTCCCCAAAAAAAACTACAGTATCACATGAATAGGGAGGGTGGGTGCACATACCTGTCTCCAATTGTTCTTTTTGGTTTCCGTAACCAAATTCTCCATTGAAGACCATTTCTTTCATATTAACATACGAGTAGAAATCAATAAGATGTTTGAACTTGGAAATCCTGGAACCACTATGCGCTAATAAAGAGATTAAGATATTTTCATATGATACATTGCATCCTGAAGAAGTTACTGCAAATGCTTAGTGTTGAATAAATTATGTAAAGTATTAGTATAAGTAACTGCTGTTTTAGTTTTTACTTTATGGTTCAGATTAACACGGCAACTTTAGGGGTCCTAAAACTGGTTTTCCACTAGGCGAATTTATTCGCACAAATCAAAGCGTCGGTTAGCTTCCTGAGCTCTGATTGGTTGCGCATTTTTTCACTTCGCAAAAACTCCGATAGGAATGTGAATGCACATGAAGCAACGCTTTCGCTTCGCAAGAACAGATTCGCCTAGTGGAAAACAGGCTTAAGGTGGAAGAAGCAACTGGTGGGGGGATACTGCAGGGGTGCAGATGGTGCAATCGCAATCTCATAAATTGTATTATAAGTCAATCGTGACGTCATCACTGCAACTATTATTGAACTTCCACAGTCCAATAACATTTCATATCGAGTATAAACGGTATATAATAATTCTTGTGGTACACCATGTAGATATCTATGTGGTGTACCGCAAGAATTTATATATTGTTATACTCTTCGCCATGCAAACCTTCAAACAATACTATAGGGAGGGCATTAATTCCTAAATTTTATTAAGAAAAATAATCATTGTATTATATTTTTGACAATTATTGTTAAGGTTTTTAAGGTATGAAAGTGCATTTTCTGGGCACCCAAAGGTTTTTATTCTCAAAATGTTCACCCCTCAGGTGCGAAAATTTGACTCTCATGCACCCATGGGTGCAGATCATGGGGGGGCTAGGTACATGTCCACCCTTGACATATTTTTAAGGGGGAGGGGGTTTGTCCCCTCACTTTTCGTCTGCAATGCAATTTCATATTAAGTCAAGAAGCTGTCTGAAAATTGTTGCAATAAACTGCATAAATGACAAGGTACATCATATTTTATTGCAATATACCGGTATCTCTGCCCACAAACATCATCTGAATTACCTATAATACATGACTCGAGTGTGCATGCCTTTTTATAATTAGAAAAGTATGAGAAAAAGGGTGCAAAGATAAGATTGGTTTTCGGCACATGTAAAGTAAATACATCAAAGACAATTAAGATTTATTTTCTATGGTACAATATATCACAGCAATGTATTAGATCGATGATGATGAATTATACTATACAAGAGTGGCATATCCGGCAATCTAGAGGTACTGTACTATTTCCCCGAATTTTATCACCTCAGCCCAAGTTATAGTGGGGTAGAGATGGGTGTGGACTCACGGTTCTGAATGCAAAAGTAAATACATCAAAGCCAATGTTTTTAAGTTGTATTTTCTATAGTACCGTACATCAAACATATTTTTGGGAATCCCCACCGAATATAGGTATGAAAACAATATACATTCAACCAATAAAGGTTGTTTTTAAAAAACGTAAATATGATATAGCTTTATTGAATATATTATTCGATAGATTTGAAGAATATAAAGAATTTGCTAAAGGTAGACCTAGCTCAATTAGGCTAGGCTGAGCTGATTAGGTCAAAAGGTAAAAGTGGCCATCCCAAACAATTGATGGCCGTCCAAAAGACGAGCGGACGGCTCGCTGGCTAAGCCTATGGTGTAAGGCCACACTGCAACCACAATGGGCTCTAGAAGTAGTGTAATTTGTGGATTACTATAAACTTACCGGGTGTGTCCAAGGCTCACTAGGTTAAGCCTATGTGTGACCCCCAAGGGTTTCTGCCTTGCTGAGGGCTGCTGGGTGGATTTAGTGGCATAAATTGTCTCATCTCCTTCATAGTAATTCTTAAAAGAAAAAAAAAGAGATAAAAGAATAGATGACCTCCTGCTTTGGATTTTTCTCTCGTAAAGCAAAAATTATTAAATGCTGTTTAATATTTGGATTCGCATAATAATAACAAGTAGACCAATAGTGCAAGTAAACAATATGCTTTTCCTATTAAAACTAATGAAAACCTAAACTAAGTGAAAACCCCTATC
>NW_022726607.1:24402-31991 GCF_011630105.1 Anneissia japonica
TATGTAACTGACATATTTATGTCTTTTTATATTTTGATTATATTTGACTTTGTACTTGAGTATGGTCTTTAATTGTACTTTTGATGTTTCCTTCTGTATTTTCTTGTTTGTGTTCCTTTGTACATTTGAACTACACTACTTGGGCTGCTACTGTACTTATGGGTTTTAATAAAGAATAAAGAGTTTATCATTGTTAAAAAAAAACCATTGACTAGGATAAAGATTTCCCATACGAATAGAATATACGAATGGTACTGGCTAAAAGACAACTTGATTTCTGGCTTCGATCAAGGTATCCATTCGTAGAAGTCTTATGAGGATAAGCCTATCCAGTAGTGACATTAAAGGGTCGGGACCAGGACATACCTTCGACTTTAGATTGACAAAGATTGAGATATCTTAAATAGACACAATGCATACACAGGCCTAGTTCTAGAGTCCAGTTAAAATATGTAATAATGTTTTTGTGAATTTTCTTTCCTTATAGTTAATCCATGTTAAGTCTGAAGTAAAAACAACATTTACTTATAAAAAATTGACACTGGATTAACTAAAGGAAAGAAAATTCACAAATAATTTACTGAATCCGGAATGAATTTATTCCCTATGATGTAATATTGTATTGGATGACATATAATCATATTTTTTACCTAAACATTAATATGCGTCAATATTTATTAATAGTAAAATAAATTAGATTTAACGTAAATATGGAAGAAGCATGAAGAAAGAAGAATAGGGAAAAAACTCAGAGCAGCTGAAATATTTACCAAAAATAAACAATCATTTTGACAATATTGCATCATGTTTTTGTGAAAATCTTTTAGGCTCTAATCTTCAGAAGTCAAGGTGTCGGCATCCTACATGTTTCATACATTTCTTTATATGAAAAAGGGTGTAAAGCTTTTAGTAATGCTATAAAGGCCAAAAAAAAAAAAAAAAAAAAAAATTAGATGATTCTGAAGAATAAAAAAAAAAAATTAGATATTCTGAAGAATATGAATTTTGCCTTGAATGATAGTAGTAGTGCATATGAACAGGCTGAGAATATGCTAGGAATTGCGTTTAACGATAAAAACGCACCCACGGCAACACCCCCTGGCAAGACCCCCTGGCAGTGTATGACAGTTGCTTTTGAGTTCGTAAAAGATATAATAATAATAATAATAATAATAAGATATAACGCCTAATAGCCTAATAATGTATAATGCGAGTGTGCGTATAATAGAATAGTTTTAAGAATATATGAAAAATGTTGCATATATACAAAAGAAACTGTGTGCGATGTTTTATTTAAGATAAAATTGTATAAATAATAATAAAAAATATAATAATAAGTAATATAAGCATTTCTTTCATATTGACATACAAGTAGAAATCATGATTCTTAAACTTGGAAATCCTTGAACCACTATGTGCTACAAAAGGATTAAGACATTTTCATATTATAAATAGCATCCTGAAGAAGTTTGTTGCATAACAGGCTTTGTGTTCAATAAATTATATTTTATAAGTTTTTTTGACTGATTTAGTTCAATCAAATTATTTTTCAATAGTAAACTAATATTTTATGTTACTTACGCTAGCTTTCGTCTTGTTGTCAACAAGACTTCATCAGCTGAATGAGTTCAGTTTATTATTCACGACTACTCAGGTGTCCTATATTGGAATAATTCACTTCAGGGAGATCATATAGTTCAAATTTGTTTTCATGTACTTTATTTCAGTTTCTGGTTTTACTGCTTTTTCTTTGTAAGTATTTCAAGCTTTCTAGTCCTTATTTTTGTTGAAAGTAAAGTGATCAATGAAACCTCTAAGCTTGTAAAATAACATACTAGCTAAGAATCCATTGTCTACCCTTTCAAATGACTATATACAGTAGTTGACTTTTTCAAATTTTTCATCTGTCCACTTAAAGACTAAATGACACTTACAGCCAGCCAACTGTTGCCCATTTGGATCATCACAGGACTGCAGCTCTTCCAATGCTGGTCGTATCTTTCATCATTGATGTTGAATAGCGAGCTTCTAATTAAAAAATAATTAAAATCAAAAAAGTGCGCAACGCCTTTGATCATTGATTTGGAATTTACACTATATAAATCATTAGCATTACAGTATATTATTATTATTATTATTATTTGTAAAGTCATAAAATACATACATAAAAATGATATACAAAAAACCAACAAAATGAAAATAAACATGACCCTGATTACAAGGAAAAGCCGAAAATATGTACTGTAATGATGATTGGGTTTTCAGTATTAGGCTATGTCTCAAGTACAAACAATGCTCTATCAGAGCCAAATGAGAGGACAATTTCTTCAGGATATTTAAATTTTTAATAGCATTAAATGCATTATGTTTGGCTCGTAAATTAACATAACATGAACACAAGAGTGAAGAACTTCAAGGTAACTTACACGCACTGCTTGCACGTTTTCCTGGCTTGTAATTTTGTTTCACAGATTTATCCCACATCTCAATTCTTTCAACCTCAGTTTGAGTAGGTTCACCATCAGGATCAAGGTCAAGAGTCAGGTGGGCCTTACTTTACTGCTTCTGAACTAGATAGATGCAAATATAGAGAAAAGTGTTTACTGTTTGTAGACCTACTGTGCAGTGTGCTAAATACATCTGTATCTCTGTTTTGCCAGTATAATATTTTTAGTATTTTAATATAAAAGAAAACTACTTTTTTTTTGCATGGTTTATCATCCATGAATAATAAAATATAAATTATGAACACACAATATATAAACAAACAATTAATGGAATGCAAGTTGCATGCAAAATACTCTTTTGATTGGAAACCGTGTGCAGTGTTGATCAATATGACTGCATTGCCTTTAATAATGAGTTTAGAATATTTGTCAATTCTGTTTTATTTTAGATATAAAGCACTTTTAATTCCCCCAGGTCCACATGCTTGAATGTGGACCTGGTGTTGTTTCTGGTGGAAAGAAACCAACTGTGCAGATAAACTGCTTTATTCAAGGACACAAGCGAAATGCACAGCGAGGGATTGAAACTCTAACTAAAACTAAGATTGGCCTAAAACAATTAATAAAATAAAATAAAAATACACACGCTTGCTAAGGTACCCTACAAACACCAAAATTTATCCTTTACCAATAATTGCATATTAGTTTTGAGTATTATGCCATAATTTATTCAACATAACAGTATTGTTTATATAGTTTTGTAGTAGAACAATTTCAGGCAATTTGTTACTTATAAGTGAAAGTTTTTTTAAAGATAAAGTTGACTTTGTCCTGATCATGGATTCAACCCAACACCCTCTGAATATATTTTGAATATTCTATCAATTTGTGGTATCCTCCTTTGCATTTTCCAATTTGGAGCATTTGTTTTTTCAAGGTATTGCATAATATCCAGCAAACAATAAAGAAGTTGATGACAGTTTGGTATGAAGGAATACCTTGCCAGTCAAGCCATAGGTGATAAGGTTTTGAAAAAAAGAACATTGTCTCCATCTGGATTCAAACCCTAGACCCTCTATGAACTATGTGGATGCTCTATAAAATTACCATTTAAAATGTACACCTGATCCCCTAGCCTACCCCACCCTCTCCCCAACTCCACCCCCAAAATCATAAAACGATAAAAAGATGCTCTATTTACTTCTTTACTGTTATTCAATGCTTCAACTGAATTCCTGACGCTATTATAGAGGGCGCTATTGAGATCAGACTCATCATTCATGCTGTCATATGTGGACTGAAAACTCTGCTCAACTTGCTGGCTTTTAATTGGTTCATTTGAAACCAGTGAGTCCCTGCTTCTACTCACTATAGATTCCACTGTACATTCACTTGCAAAAGAATTTCTCTGACTTTCGAAGAAAACTTCTGAAACTGATGGCAGTACATTTTGCTGGAAGGAATATAAAAGAAAAAATTGATTTTACGAATAATATAACAACATGTAAACAGTGGGAGGCTATACAGGGTCAAAAAAGGGTGATATTTCAAATACCAAATGTACAAGCCTTACATGAGGCGTCTTCTTGTCCTGAATATTTTGGCACCTTTTAAAAGAAATTTGGTTGAAAAATGGGACAGTGAGGGCCAACAAACAAAATTAAGGGGGGAGGGGGAAAAATGACACCATGTTTTTGAGGTCAAGAAACTGATTAGTGGTGTCAGAAAATGTAAATATAGTGGTTACATTTTATATTTTATGTTTTGTTTTTTTTGGGCGTTACGGTAGGAGTACAAGTTACGTATTGTACAAAAAAAATATGCACAGTTTTTCCTTTTTTTTTTTCAATCAATAATCATTTTAGCAATGTCTATTTTCATTCTTCTTGTACTTTTCAAATCATAAAACATTTTAATGAGCATTAATTGTAGTGCTACATGTATCTTAGTTTTGATGATGTCTAATGTGCGTACAGTAACAACAACCATAGACATGCTGTGTAGAGTACAATCATCTTGCAACACACAGAAGGTTCAATTTCAGGGGTATTTGCTTATCTACTGAACACCAAGGGTAACCCTCCCACCCAGTCTGTGCACTTATTTTCAATGGTGTCCTTCAGGTGGTGATTGGTTAGTCCAGCAAGAGACCAACCTCAGTATTTTCCAAACAAGCGCATTCTTTACCATGCACATTGGACAGGGTTTAAACAACTCTTCTGAGAGGCACATTTCAGTCCTCTAGCTGAAACGCAAGGAAAGCAGCAGAGCGGATTATACAAATACGGTACATAAACACTAACAATCAATTTGTCTCCATATTACTGCACACAGAGTGGCTATCATCACTACTTTAGCTGATACTCGCATCTACAAATCTATTGTACGAAAAAAATATGCACAGTTCATTTTTCTTTCCATCAATAATCATTGTAGCAATTTCTATTTACATTCTTGTTGTACTTTTCAAATCATAAAACATTTTAGTTTAAAAATATCTTAGTTTTGATGACGTCTAATGTGCGTACAGTATCAACAACCATTAGACATGCTGTATGTAGAGTACAATCATTTTGCAACACACAGAAGGTTTAGCTGATACTCGCATCTACAAATCTACACAAAATTCTACAAAATATTATTAAATCCAGGGATCTCAGCGAGCAAGTTGTGTAGTATTTGTTATTCATTATATAATAAAAATATATATAATTTTCTAATTGTTTCATTGAGTGGATATAGCCTGTAGAAAAGCAAATGCCCCTCAAATGAGTGTTATTGATAAACCTTCCATGTGTTGCAACAATAATGGTTACACAGTATAGCATGTCTATAGTAGTCAATATTGTAGGCCTTTATCAGTCATCCAAAGTAAGATACAAGCTTAATGCTTGTTGAAATGCTTTGTAAATTTAATATCTGGTGGAGGTCATTGCTAATGCTACAATAATTAATGACAGAAAAAAAATTACATAGTATGGTACCTATTTTTTTATCCTAGAGTGTGTATCTTAAAGCATAAAATTAAAAAATGACCACTATAATTAATTTTTAAGCTATTTCTGACACCACTAATCAATTCCTTGGCCTCAAAAACATATTATAGACACTATTATATTACCAAAATGTGACTTCAGATAAAAAATTTGAGAACTTTTTCACACCTCAATTTCGTTTTTTGGCCCGCACTGTCCCATTTTTAACCGATTTTCTTAAAAAAGATGTCAAAATTTTCAAGACAATAGGCCACTTCATTATAGACCTGTTCATTTGCTATGTGAAATATCACACTTTTATAGTCCACCACTAATGTAAGTACAGTATACATCTCGGTCATTATTTAAATAAATTTTAAATGTTGTTATTAAATTTGTATTTTATTTAAAGTCGGTACATTTCTCCTGATCAGTGGCATATCTAGAAGTCTTGAAATGGGGGAAGGGGGAGCTAGGTCCTAAAATAAGGTAATATGAGGTGATTTTTAACTACTTGAGCGTGATGTTTTTGCTTTGGACATGGTGTGTGCCCCTCCCTATTCTCCCTAGATATGCCACTGCATTAGAAATTGATGACTTTTAATAAGCAATAGCAATTTAAGTGCTCGATCGTTAAGTGAGGAGGTGCTAGCTCACAATAATTAGGAGACTTAGCTGATTCCTTAGTCAATAAAAATAAAATTATACAGAATGTATGTCATGGTTGTATGAAAACATGCCAAAAACTCCTATTAAGGGGACAATTTTGGTTTTTGGTTTGTGTCTCCTGAAGTGATACCAACATTAAGGGGACACCCCTATAAAGGGAACACTTTTTCTGGTCCCGAAGGTGTCCCCATAACAGGGGTTCTACTTTAATAAGTTTAATACCAAAAAATCTGGATAAATCCGCAAACTGGATATTAAGAGAGAAAATTATTATAGTTGCCATCGTCTGAATCTATTTTGACTGCAGTACATTTTGACTACAGTTCAACCACAGTACAGTATATTTCAACCACACATGAGAACCACAGCAAGTGCTATTTCTGTTGAATTACTAATTTTTATATAGACATATAGTAGTACAGATTACCAATATTGACACTACAATTTACAGTTTTGTTTAATTTTTTACACCATACAGAAATACATTAAGGTGGCACACACTGCACTGATAGTCATCGGCCAGCGTGAGGAGGGGCGTCAAATAAATGTTTTTTTAATCTTATCCTTCTCAAACTGCCACAGACAATCAGCAGTCAGAGAGCAGAAATAGATTCGTTGACAGACTGTCGCAATGTTTGCTTGATAATAGTTGTAATAGCATTTTCATTTAGCAGTGAAAGGTAAAACATTCTGAGAATGACGTGCGCTGCTGTTCTGGGTATTTATTATGGCTATTTTTGCCACAGTAAGATTTTTACTGAAGTACACAGTACATACATTCGTTTTAAGACATGCTTTTCTTAACTGGCATGCATTTTTTTTTATTATGTCAGTTACAGTGTGTAGTAAAGATACAGGTAAAGTCTGTCCTGAAGACCATCATCCTAGACGAAGTATAAAGAAAAAGCGTAGACTCCACAAACCAGCAGTCTATACCTCACAGCTGTTTCAGTAATACAAATTAAGTCAAGCGCCCCCAACGGTTGAACGGCGCATGTGGAGCTATAATTCTCAAACAGTTACACGCGAATCCACGTGTGACGTACGGAAGTTTAATCGGGCATATAGTGCCATTTAAAAACCAACCAGTGACCTACAAAAGGATAGAGATCCGAATGAATGAATGATGAATATTCATTAGTATATCTGTTAAATGAGAAAGCATGTTGTTTTTCAACTTTCGAGAGTGAACGGCATGCTGATTTTGGTTGTCAAAGTTGGGCCAAATATGACAAGTTTTCATTAAATATCTCTTTCATCGACAGTGTAGAAATGTAAGTTTAATTTGCTGTTCCATATTTTGGTTAAATGTATTTTTCATGGGAATCCTGGTGAACAGTTTGGTAATTTAGATACTAGTGATTGTTAAAACATCAACATTTTTAGGCCGTGCTGGCTGAATTGTCTAATATGGCCGATTCAAATTATACCATTTTAAGGCCTAGTTAGGCCTATATTACTATTAGTGTTGCTGCTCCACGCGTATATTGCACTCAAA
>NW_022726608.1:0-749 GCF_011630105.1 Anneissia japonica
GGGGGGGGGGGGGCGGGCCCCCCGCTTCCGCCGGCCATGTATCAGTACATTACATACTCAAAATGTGACCATTTTCGAGAGTACCACAACCCAGAACAATTTTTGGCGATTAAATTACATAGGGCCTTCAAAATCCATTTTCACGCAATGTTCCTGGAACACCCTTTAGGAACGCAAACTTCAAGTCGGTTATGTATGTAGAAGAATTGAGAGGAATACACAAAACCACCTGTATCTCTCCTTTAGGACGCAACTCAGCTACAAAGCGCAGTGTGGGGACACTGTTTATTACTGAATCTTTCCTATTAAATTTTATCAGCCGAACAGTGTAATTATTATTCTCATGCCAAGATAAAAATTAATAAAATGTGGTGTGACGTCACTTTGATGACGTGTTCATTAAGATTAACACGGTTTGTGATTCATAATACTACGTTACGCTGTCCACATAAAAGCTGAACAATTAAGCGTACGGTACCGTACGTACTAGAAATATTAGTGTTCGAATGTGAGTTGTTCTTACTCTCTAATTCAGGATTTTTTTTAATTCACATGTTTTCATATTGTAGCCGATTTCCATGTGCTCGGCTATCACACTACATGACTGGGGGGGGGGGCGGTTGTCCCCGACGAGGCATCAGATTTCCCCGACGAAAGCAAAGTGGGCGTGGTCGAGCTTCGACTAAAAGGCTCCGAAAGTGGTCCTGCATGTTTCGACAATTTGGGGGTTTCAAAGGCTTATTTAATCG
>NW_022726609.1:0-747 GCF_011630105.1 Anneissia japonica
TTTTTAAAACTGTTTATTTGATGGAAATTGGTTGAGCAAAGTTATGAATATTTAAATCATTGGATATCAGCTGTGCAGGTTTTGAGAAAGCAGCTTCTAAAGATTCCAAAATCAGTACACTAGTTTATTATCAGGATTTGTTTTTTATAAATAATTTTATTTTTTATTTTTCAGTTAAATTTAATGAGTGGTATTTTGCAGTTGCATTTTTTACTATTTCTCTCTTTTCATAAAATGTAAAACCCTGAAAATGTTTAAAATTCTGATTCTCAAATGTTTTAGGTGCTTGTGCAAAATTAAACATTGCATCTGGTTTTGTCAGAGCTGGGCACAAATGTTCAAACTTCTGATTTGATATAAAATGCATTAACATAGTTGGAATGTTGATGTTTTAATTATATTTTTTTAGGAGTGGATGAGACTAGTTCAACAACACTATTATTTCCTGATAATGGCATAGCTGTTCTCACCTGTACAGGTACTTGCACCCTTCCAAATGAGGCTGATATTGTTGGCACCAAGGGGAGAATGAGGGTAAGAGGGCTGATGTTCAAACTGTTTTAGATATCAAGAATAATTTTGATTGAACAGATTGACAGATTATTTAGAATACTTGATCTGTCAATCAAATGCTGTCTCCATAAAGCTTGTTAGGCTATGTTCTCACCCGGCTGCTAACGGTTTAGACCAGGCTATAACTGAGATAGGTGCCACTTGGAGAGGTAGAAATTCTCATATGGTTTTTCT
>NW_022726610.1:0-724 GCF_011630105.1 Anneissia japonica
AGAACGTATTCATTTGAAATGCGAAAATAGGGAATTGTAAAAACTGTAAAATATGAACTTTAGTTTAATTCTAATCACTGAATTAATAAATATCACATTGATTTCTCCAAAAATATGAAATAAATGGTTTAAGCAATTGTCAAACGCAAGAAAGTAAGGCACAGTAGAGCTAAACATAAAATATACTACAAAACAAACCTTTGAAAAGATAAAAAATAAACTTTTTCTCTCATATTTAGATATCGCATATTAATACAATTTTAAGGCGACTTATCCACAAATGTGATGATTAATCTAAATTGCAGAACACATTGAAGTTGTAAAAAGTACATCGAAAATGTTAAAATCACAAATTAAATTGAAATAAAAGTATATAACACTTATAAGCAATTCGTTTAAAAAAAAATATGATTTTAAATTTCTGAATGTTAAACACTAATAAAATTGAAAAAGGTGAAGTTTATGTAAAGTAAATTAATTTTATGTAAGGATAAAAATTGTATATTATTGTAATTACTTTTGTAAATTCTATGATGATTTGTATATTAAGTATGCCAGATACATGAAATAAATAAAAAAACTTTGCTTTCATTGAAACAGTATAAGATGTATTAGTTTCTCTCTCATTATTTGAAATTAGAGATACATAACAAAAATGTTTTTTAAGTTCTTTGCATGATTTTTATTTTCTTTACATCCTACAATGTATTTTCTTGACACGAAT
>NW_022726611.1:0-1707 GCF_011630105.1 Anneissia japonica
ACTTCATAATTATCAATGTACATGCATGCATATTTTTATAGTAGTACATGCATGCATATTTTTATAGTAGTATATGACTGGTTTATTAAATATATTATAAGTTTGTTATAAACATGTTGTTTTTTGTGCCTGCTCTTTTATAAGTCCTGCAAATCGCGTATATTGAGTGAAATTGTGAATGATATGGTGAATCAGTGAAGAATGTTAGTAATTAGTTCATGTACACTTGCCATATAGCGAGAATAACGAATTCAGAAGGATTGGAGCCGTTTGTAAATGTGCATAATCGTCGCTGCCTGTTTACGGGTACGCGAAAATGCTAGGCCCCCCAATGTGCACATCCTAGGCCTCAGCCTCGCATACAATTCGTAATAGAGACAAACAATAATATTGTCGATAAATTACTGACTGGAAAGGTTAGATATGTAATAATATTTATGTTAACTGTACATGTTTATTCCATACACACTAATTATTTGTTGAACACATTTTCTTTGAAATGTTCGGTATAAATACGATCTTCGAGTACGATCGCCGATCGTTTACAAAATGGCGTATACGCTAGTATTCGAGCCCAACGAAATGGAGGTACTTTTAGTTCCCAGAGTCGGATTTGCGTCCCAGCTACTCGATTTTTTATCTTAATATTTGAAATTATAGATTATATATTTTTACAGCAGGGATTTCAAATGCGTTAATGATCAAATTTTTTTTGGGTTTCAATTTAACGATTTACTAGGGTACAAAATCGTAAAAATGGTCTAGCACGAAATGTCCGTTAAATTACACTTTATAGTTCTGGTCAAAATACACCAAAAATATTTCACTATATTGTTCAACTACTTTTAAACATATTTCACTATTATGTTTGTTTTGTTACGTAAGTTATTAGATGAATTAACGTTTCTTCAAACACAATCAAATTTGACTAATTTGAAATAATTTCGAAAAATAGGGCGCCCTCTCCTAGCCGAAATTCGACACGATTTTTCCAGTGGCTTTCCTACTGTGTAAGATAGATACTGATGAAATGAATTGGGTATATACATTATCAACAGTTTGTCATGAGAAGGGAGATTAATAGTCGTTCCCACCATGGGCGTCGATCGGTGGGGGACAGGGGGACACGTCACCCTCACTTTTCAAAGTAGGGGGGGTCATCATATCGATTGTTCCTTTTCCCACCCACTTTTCACCAATCTTCTATAATTAAAACCCCACTTTTAAAAGTGTATGGAAAGAATAACAATTAAGCATGACTCATGAATTTTGCCTGTTCACTTTTCCAAGTGCGGTACGTATTTTCCGGAACAAAACTGAATTTCCGAAGGTAATCAGAGGATTTTGGCATTTCTATTATTTAATTAAATTGTTTTGTAACCATTATTATACTGTACTGCAATTAACAATCATCACCACCACACAGTTATAGGCTACAGGCAAAACTAAAAATCAACATGAAATTCAAGTGTCAATCAACTTTTTATTTAATAATTATCTGTCTGTATCATTAAAAGTTCACAAAAATGTAAATAAACAAATACTGTATAAGAATTGTTCTAGTAAATTGAGTTATTGTAATAACGCCAGCCTTTACCTAACAATATGCAGCATAACAACAACAATAATAATATTTTAATACCAATAATTTAACAATAAAAAGTAATAATAATGAATTTGTATATAATTAATAAAAATAAAACAATA
>NW_022726612.1:0-626 GCF_011630105.1 Anneissia japonica
AGAGGATATTACGATCTATCATATGCTTTTTTGAAATCTAGTAATACCCTTATTTTGTGACGAGTTTCTGTGGCCTATATTGGTTACTAGGTTACGTTGTTAACGCCTTATCAGTGGTGTAAGATGGGGCCGGGCGCCCTGTGTATTTCTTAAACTGGGGGCCCTTTTTGGGTCCCGGTCACCAATTCCATCGTGCATTGTTATTCTAAATGATTTTTAACGACCTAAATAGGCCTAAATGATATAATATGGATCTAGAAAGTTGAGGCCAGGGAGGAACTTTCAAAGTTGGAGAGTCTATACCACCTCAGACCCACCATGGTTGGGGCTGAGTTAAGAACATTTATGAATATGGCACTTTCAGATGGTCGGAAATGGCACTTCACAGACATAAAATTGTGAATATGATTTTCTTTTTATCTCCAGTTAAAAAATATTTTGACAGATTTAGTGATTCTTCGGGCCGGCAGCTCCAGGTCGGCAGCCCCCCCCCCCCCAACTCTTTATTCCGCCACTGGATATATGATATGTCCTACAGTCGATTTCAGACACACATTATGCTGTGGCCCTTGTGGGGCTGAGATAAGAAAATGTGTTATTATGGCACGTCTAGATGGCCGGAAATG
>NW_022726612.1:663-934 GCF_011630105.1 Anneissia japonica
TTTTTTTGACAAATTGGGTGGGTTCCCGGGCCGAGAAGGAGGCCCGTCGGGCCGACGGGTCCCCCTCTCTTTAATCGTTATATAATGTTGTATAATGTAGCCTGCAACAAGAACAGTCTTTGTGAGTAATTTATCAATCTTTGTATGATTTAAACTATATAATAATTTGCTAAAATCATAGTTATGTTTAACGTTTATATAGGATAATAATATCGGATCATACTAGTATTATATTACTGTTGTCGATTACCAGTATTCTATATACTATACA
>NW_022726613.1:0-930 GCF_011630105.1 Anneissia japonica
AAAATGATAAAATGCTTAATCTACAACACAGAATATATTGGATATAGTTAAAAATCATCGACAATGTTAAGATAACTAGGTAAAATAATAAAATGAATGATAAAGTCTTAATCAAATGTTAAAGTAATAAAATTCATTAGTAAAAAGATTAGTAAAATTAATGTAAACAGTTTAATCATAACATGGATAAAATTATATACAAGTATAAGAGTGGTAAAATTAAGAGTATTTTAAAAGCGGTAGATTAATTCAGATTGTATTGGTTATAAGTTCTACTCTTATAGTTTAATTTGACTTTGGTTGATTCTTTTAATATCTGCGGCAGTGTATTCCACACATTTCCACTATCATATCTAAATGAAGTCTTGGTTATATTTAAATTTACTTTTGGAGGTACAATGTTAAGTGAAGCTGCATTTCTTGTGTTATACCCATGTCGGCCAAATACCATTTCTATTTCTATACAAAGCCTAGGCGGTGCAGTGCCGTTAAAACATTCAAACATTAAACATGCAATACTATAATCCCGTCGTTTTTTCAAATAATGTCCATGACAAATTTTCGATTATTTCCTATCCATGTATTGATAACTGAAGTTATTTGTAACTATGCGTGCTGCTCTTTTTATTTTTTTATTGCAATATGTGAATTATTGTTTTATTTAAATTGCTGGTATTTCCCCAGACTGAAATTCAATAATTCATAAATGACTGTATTGTAATTAAGTATACTTTGTTCAACATTTTTTTGTATAATATATAGGGAATTAAAAAATTATGGGGCGGAACAACGTTTGTTTTTTTTATAAGCATATTTTTTTTCTTCAATGTTAATTTTTAATTTGTTTCTCGTATACCATTTTGTATATTATTCATTATGTGTTGAAGGTGTATCGCAAGCATTAATATTTATTTATTTACTAATATCTTT
>NW_022726614.1:0-695 GCF_011630105.1 Anneissia japonica
ACGAGGCCTCTGATCAGCGGGACCACAAAACGCGAACATGTAATAAATTGCTGGTTCCAATCGATTATATTATGTCACAGAAATTAATAATAATAATAATAATAATAATAATAATAATAATAATAATAATAATAATAATAATAATGATAATGATGATGATAATGATGATGATGATAATGATAATAATAATAATAATAATAATAAATAATAATAATAATAATAATAATAATAATAATAATAATAATAATAATAATAATAATAATAATAATAATAATAATAATAATAATAATAATGCACTTTTTCTTTTAAACACCATCGTTACTGTGATATTGTCTATTGGTTTAGGCTTCAGTATTTCAGTATTTATTGGCACTCACTTTCAGATCAGTGGCACACACCAAGCAAGGTGGTGCGTCCATAAGATATACACAAAATGAACAAAATGTGAAACCATCTTAAAATCAAAGAGAAAAGGATTAAAATAAAACAACTTAATTACGGTGTTAAAGTACTCCTATATAAATATTAAATTAAACAATAAGCTTAACGTTGAATAATAAAAAAAGTTTACAGTATCTAATTATAATATATAAGCAGTGTTATTATGGGACAGAGTAGTAATGATACAATTTGAGTATGGTATACATTTTATAGGTTGCTAGATCAAGTACAGTAATACAAATTGAAACATAAGT
>NW_022726615.1:0-813 GCF_011630105.1 Anneissia japonica
TAGGACTTCTTCAGCGTTAATGATGTAGGCCTACAGTATGGCATCATATAAACAGCAAAAAGGTGACTAGTTAGAGGCGGAGCAAAACCCCGTTGAAAGTCGAATAAATCGATCCTATACATAGTATATTGCTATAAACATCATATTTAGACTACGGTATACGGATCTCAGCACAATCACATGAAGAGTGAATTTACTTGTTACAAATAACTTTCATTACCACCACCACAACTGGGAGCCCAGGTTACAATGAGCGATTTTCTTCTCCGTTTTCTCAACTTGATTGCAGAAGCTTGCGTCACCATCTCTGTCGTTCTCATTTCCCATGGTCTGACCAAATTCCAAATGAGCGAATTTCTTCTCCTTTTCTCAAATTAAAAACTATCATTCTCATCTCAAAGGGTCCCGGAATGGACTTCATAGCCCGATGGTATAGATGAACCAGTAACCAAAAGTTTATACTATATTATATGACCAAGTAAAATAACAGTAATCGTCGGCGGGTTAAAAAAAACAAAAGAAGAAGATCAGGGGTGGCGCCAGTGGGGAGGGGGTCGGGGCGACAGCTCCCCCCCCACCACCCCGTCGGGGAGGAAAAGCACAATTCGTCGGGGAGAAAAAAAATTATATGTATTTTCTACATATTAGTAGACTCTAAAATCTTTTAAATAAGCCTTTGAAACCCCTAAATTGTTAAAATGTTCGGGGGCTTCGCCCCTGCACCACCACTTTCGAAACATTTTAATCGAAGCTCGACCACGCCCATATTGCTTTCGTGGGGGAAATCTGACCCCTCGTCGGGACCTCGGCCAC
>NW_022726616.1:0-962 GCF_011630105.1 Anneissia japonica
ATTACTGCCATTTACCACTACCGTAATAGTGCACTTCGCATGAATGGCGCGGTCGGTTACGGATGTGTTCTAAAGAAGTTAAGGTCGTGAGTTCGAATCGCATAATTTTTTTTTTCATTTTATCAGACAGTTCTCATCCATGTTCATTAAAAAAGAAAATATACTAAAGAATTTTAGGTCGTGAGTTCGAAATGCGTCTTGGTATTCAATTTTAATTTTGTACAAATGATCATTCTAAATGTTTTTTTTTTTTTTGCACAAATAAATACTCTAATTATTTAAAAATTTCTATCTTATTAGCTCTTCCAAAAAGCCCAATATAATAAGCTGCGCCTGTACCGTATTTAAACATGGAGGTACGCGCGGACCTAGTGAGCAGTCGCTCTTGTTTTTTTTTTCACGGAACAGATTTAATTGCTCATTAAAAATCAGACTACATATTACTTGACTTAAATTAAGCATATAACTGTTTTAAGGAGACGATATGCCTTTATACTAACATGGAATGTTTTAGAAAAAATGTTGTTGAACTCATTGGGGAAAGGATAAGTAGACGGAAAAGAGAATTTTGTCATGTAGTTTAGGACGATGATTCGGCATGTTGTAATAGGCCTTATCTATCAAAAGTCGTTTCCTTTTTTTGCGTATTATACTAATCTATGCGTTAGTTTTGGAGGTTTGGTCTTTCAAGGAATTTATTCACCCGGATTTAGGATTACAGGTAGTTATTAATATTACACCACTTCATTGTTTTAAATATCGGGTGGAAGCAGATATAAAGGTAGAGTGGTACTCTAATGTGTTTACTTAGAAGAAATATCGCCTGGCCTGGATAGTACAACTTCCTTTAATAATAAAAAAATGATTTTTTTATATGCAAGAAAAATACCTCGTATTGAGGGTGGGTCAAAGGTCGGTTTTGGCATTTCAGTCACTACAGGGTAATTATCTAATCTGATATA
>NW_022726617.1:0-905 GCF_011630105.1 Anneissia japonica
TTTAATGAACTTAAAATATGTATCTTAGTTCTAAATGTTATTCTTGAATACATATTTTTTTTATTTATAGCAACATAAAGACGATATCATAACTCCAAATACGCCAAAAGACAGGCAATGCCCTTCCAACTTTAAACTTATATAGTCTTCATTTAAGGCAATGGAAAATATAATGAACAAAGTCGCATTAAAAAAATTCTGTTTAAACTGATACCGTATAAGCAAATAGGCCTACTGTACAATATCAGAACAGTACGCTTTCATTAATTAGTGGGTGGATATTTGGCTGTGGGTAGCAACAGCCAAATATCACTAACCACATGTGAAATCATTTAGGTAGGCCTAGGAAATTAAAATGGCTAAAACTCTGAAGTTTCCCGGGACAGAGCACTGGATCCCAATAATAGGCAATATAACCCCCAAAACTCTTCCACTGATGCGTATATGACTAACAATGAATATCAAACGGAATACAGTACTTTTAAATTCGAATAATATAAAGATAGATCTAACAAATTAAACAAATAAAAATCATAAAATAAAATAAGCGTATTAATGTGTAGTAAAAAATATTTTAGAATAAAGCAATATAGGACAACGACATGCACATGAAAAGAACCATATGTTCTAGTGGCAAAAGAAAACATATATCAATACAAGATGAACATAATGTAACATTACAAATGGTGAATAGGTCATTTCGTTCGGAGAGAAAAAAAAACATGTCAGTGATAAAAGTTGACTTGCGAAACACAAATTTATTATAAAATAGAACGGATATTTCGAAAGCTTATGCTAACTTTATCATCGTTAAATTTAATAAACTTGGAAGATCAGCATCATTATAGGCCTATAGTATAAAAACGGTATTAACCAATTAGAACAAGTAAAATGTACAACCAATT
>NW_022726618.1:0-702 GCF_011630105.1 Anneissia japonica
CATCTATTTGTATACTAACACGTACCAGCCTCTTTCCTACGAAATAAATATCCCAGGTAACAATATATTTAATCCGCATGGGGCCCATGTGCCAAATATCTGGGTAAATACATATGGGCATGACCATACTGTATTTATCTACATGGGGCCGACATGCCAAAGACCTGAGTAGTTGAACATGGATGCTCATATTAATTTCGCATTGGGCCCATGTGCCAAATATCTGGGAAAATACTTAAGGTCATGGAAGCATATAATATACATGGGACCCATATGCCAAATACCTGGACAAGTAAATATGGGAAGCCCATATTTAATCCAAATGAAGCCAATATACCAAATATATAGGCAGTTACTTATGAATATGCCCATATTTAATTTGCATGGGACAAATATGCCAAATAACTGGGCATATAATTATGGGAATGCCCACATTCAATCCACATGGGTTAGATGTGCAAAATATCTGGGAAAATACATATTGACATGCCCATATTTATCTACATGGGGCCCACATGCTAAAGATCTGGGTAGTTGAACATGGGTATGTATCAATAGTGGATCAGAAGTATTTCAACGCACAATGGAAATACTCTTTGAAGGATATCCTTGTGAGATAATTGTGGATGTCCTGCTACTCACTGGTAAAGATCAAGACGAGCATGACAAGAATTTAAAGGAGGTGCTACAGAGAATTCAAAA
>NW_022726619.1:0-548 GCF_011630105.1 Anneissia japonica
ACCTTGTCTCAACGTCACAGAACGCTGTTGGCCCGACGTCGGTAAACGTTTGGAATGGAGGTTGGCCCGATGTTGGTTAGAGGTTGTAAATATTAGGATGTGATTATAGACGTTGTCCCAACGTCACAAGTACTTTGTTGGCCCGACGTCGGTAAACGTTAGTGGAGGTTGGTGACAACAGTTGGGCCGACGTTGGTTATAAGTTGTAAATTTCAAACGTTTACCGACGTCGGGCCAACAGAGTACTGCGATGTTGCGAAAAAAAAAAATGGTTCGTGTGGGAATCGAACACTCAATCACCAGGTTTGCTATTCATTATCCATAATTCATAATCTTAATTTTAACTTTTTTGCTTGATTTTAATTTTAACTTTTTTGCTTGAATTTTTTATATTGAATATTATATTGAATAAAATCCATAAAAGAATGAATGAATGAATCCACCATCAACTAAACTGCCTTAAAAAAAAAAATGGTTAGTGTGGGAATCGAACACATAACCACCAGGTTTGCTATTCACAACAAAATCTTAAAAAAAAAAAAAAAAAA
>NW_022726620.1:0-996 GCF_011630105.1 Anneissia japonica
GGAAAGAAAGAGAAGAAGCACAAAAGAATTAGATGATTTGGAGAAAATATGCATTTGCATTATTATGAAAGCTTTCCAGAAAACATGGAACGGCGAATAAAAAGTCTAAGTGTATATACCGTTGTATATAAAAAAAACACCCGTGGATCGTGACGTGTGAAAAACCAACGGACTACACAGAATGTAAAAGGGCGAGCCCATGTAAGCCGTGTTTCCAAAAACGCGAAATCATACCAACACATTCAGAGAGGCAATAAGACAGGACCTTTAAAAAAAATGTATGTTCACACCGAACATGACTTAGCCGCACTTACCAAAGAATATCGTGGTAAGAAATCGGTATAATGTTCGCGTGGAACCTGACGTCGCGACCACTTACCCAGGAAGACGACGACGACGGAGACTCTCTGTGAATAAACTGAACAGAGGAGTCGAAAGGTTATCGACAAAAAAAGGCAAAAAGGAAAAAGATCAGGACAAGAAAGTTGTGACAGGTGAAAAAACGACAGTCTTCACAGAATGTACAGCAAAAAGAGATTTGCTGCAAACAGCAAAGTGCAGGACAAGGGCGTATCTCAAGTACTGAAAAGAACGGTTGTTGAATTACGATTGCATATGATATACCAATAAAAAAAAATTACAAATAAATATTTTGTTTTCGATAGTCTCTTTATTTTGAGACGAAATGGCAAAGCGATAAATATAGAGAGTGCTGATGAGGCAAGGGAGGCAACACGTACGAACGTGGGGAAGAGAGGGCAGACCTGTGAAAGAGATCACTTTCTGGCGGTCGAAGACGAAAGGATATCTAAAATCAGGATGCTTGTACAATAGATCGAGAACGGCTATCCCAGGTAAGTGCGGCGACGTCTGGTGCGTCGTTCACCGCGACCCCGAAGACCAGTTATTTTTACCAGCTGCCAATGATAAGAGACAAAGAAGAAGAACAAAAAAAAGGAGATAATTTGGACAAAGGATGCTTTTGCATTGTTCAAT
>NW_022726621.1:0-1111 GCF_011630105.1 Anneissia japonica
AAAGTATTTGGGCAACTGTGTCAGATGTCACTTTTAGAATCATTTACAGGATTTTAGGTGTTAAATCATTTTTATTCAAAATCGGTATATTGGAAAGAAATACAATAATACATTTGCAAAGAAAGTGAAGAAACACTCGAACACATTTTTTTCTCGTGCCATGTTAGTTTTTATTTTTGGAATAAAGTTTTACAATGGCTTAAAAATACTTGTAATTTAACTATAATACAGGATGAGGAATTGTGTTTGTTTGGAATTTAAAAAAACCTTCGAATGAACGCAATCAGCACTGGACAAAAAGCAATAAGCCATGCCTTGTATCTATGCTTCAAAACGCTATGAAACGGAGAAATATATTGCAAAGAAGATATATTTTCTAAAAGGTGGAGATCACAAAAAATTTAATTGATTCATAATCAATCAATGTTGTGTATTGTAATTATTATTATTATTTTTTGAACATTTGTGATTTCTTTTATGCATTTGTGGCAAATAAAAGGTGACTTTGCAACACAAAATAAATAAAAAAATAATTAAAAAAAACATGAACATATCCGGCTATTATTAGCTAGATTATTATTGGGTGAAACAGGCCATAATTTTGGGTTACTCAGTCTATCTTCATAAATAAATTAAATAAATCAATAAATTAATTATTTATCAATATGATTTTGGTGTTTTTTCTTATTTTGAAATATATGTTTTTCCTTTCCGTCATCGACAGACAATGCCTACTGTTCACTCAAGACAAATGGTTCAGCATTCAGAGATTGTTGTAGCATTTGGGCCACAGGTATGTTGTATAAGTACATATGCATGTGTGAAAGTCTTTTCGTGAAATTCCATATGAAACGAAATATAATTTGGATCAATTTGCTATTTTTCATATTCAACAGGGGATGGCCAGTGCTTATGTTCGCACAGTAACGGTTTATAATGAAGAGTTGGAACAGGTACGTTGGGAAAAACAAACAGTAGGCCTACTACGATAATAAATTTAAATAATGCATGAAACAACACAGGAAATGTGTTGAATACAGCACTGTACCGGTACATCTAGTAGGGTTAGTCATAATTATCATGTCATCAAACAAAATGGACATAGGCCCAA
>NW_022726622.1:0-707 GCF_011630105.1 Anneissia japonica
GACTTAGAATCAGTGAAAGGAGAATGCATTCCTTATTCTCTTTTAGTGAAGGTAAGCTTCTGTGTGTACACCATTTTATCGGGTCTATTTTGAAACAGATGAACACTGGTAACAATGTAGAGCAAAATACCTAGGCATCTGGATGTTCCACAGTGGTAGGTTTTTGGAAATTTTCATTTCAAATTTACTGAAAGTGTTGTATATTGTTTTAAATTTCACAAGTACCAGGAGATTTGGAAAAATAAAGTTTTTGAATTTGAATGTATGTGGCATGTTAAAGTCAGGCTCTGGAGGAAAAAAAATTGTTGATATGTTGTAGAACTGATTTTTCTAAGACAGAAAAAAGTAGTTTGATCAAAAACTGAGCAATGATAAATGAGATACAGATTTTTGAATATTTAAAAACTGGGGGAAAAAGGTGTAAAAATGTCTTAGAAAAATCAGTTCTACAACATATCAAAAATTTTTTTTCTTCCGGAGTCTGACTTTAAGTTAGCACACATAGTAAAAATATTGAAATGGAGTCATTCACCCACTGCTGCACAGGTGGGCTATGCATCCCGACAATAATTTTTTTTGACCATTTTAATGCCACCCCTGTACTATTTTAATCAAAATACAGTATGCAAAATTCATTTGTTCATTGAGATTGAAAACAATTTTTTTAGGTATCAAATTCAGATGAAACTAGTCTTCAAACAGCCGTT
>NW_022726623.1:0-509 GCF_011630105.1 Anneissia japonica
ACCTTTATAAACTCATTTTTATCTCTATTATAAAATATTTTATCTTCAATAATTTGTTTATTTAATCTTCATTTATTCACCTTTGATTAGTGTTATTGTGTCATCTTTATATCTAACTATTAACTTTCATCATTTTGTCTCCTTTTTATCTCTTCAATAACATTTTTTTTTTTTATCTGTCAGTTAATTTATCTCTATATAGAATCTTACCTTTTAGATATGAAAACTCACCACTTACAGTATCTGTCAATATATTTCTAGTACCAGTAGCTCATATTTATTCCTGCTCATAATTAACTTTGCCTGCGTTACCTTTGCTAACTTACCTTTTATGTCTCCTAATTTATTTTTTATCTTCATTAACTAATCTTCTACATTAATTTTCATCAAGGTAGTGAATATTAGGTGCCATAAATGAAAGAAATATTCTATACTATGCATATCCCCATTTCATCAAATTTATTATCATTAATTCATTTTTATCCTGAGTATTTTTTACATAAATCATT
>NW_022726624.1:0-602 GCF_011630105.1 Anneissia japonica
ATATGAATTGATAACATAAAAATTTGAACTCCTTAAAAGTTGACATTCGTTAACTGGATATGAATGATTAGGATTATAGTATCCCTAGTTAGCCAAAAATAAAAAAAATTAAAATTAAAAATAAACAAATTGACAAAAGAAAAAGGAAGAAAACGTTATTTTTTTCATGAACACAGATTCAATGTGTCTAAACATTGTTTTATGAAACTTAATATATTTTCCATTTCAATTACTGATTAAAGTTTCTATCGGCATTCCAAAATGATACAGCTATTATTCAGACAATATAATTTGACATAAATTAATGATAATCAACAATAATATAGTAAATATGATAATTCAATTAATTTGTAAAACTTAGATTAGAATTAGAAGATTATTATACAATTTAATATTGAGTAACATGCACCATAAATGAGATAAGTGCAATTTTGCCAAAAAAAAATAAATAAATAAATAAATAAAACAAAAATAAAGTATAAGAAAAAAAAAAACATACTGCCAATTCAGCATTCATAATAGTGATAAAGATTGTGAATATTGGTATTATACCATATAAATTTAAATCAATCATTATTATTTTAGGACTAATAAATAGCAAT
>NW_022726625.1:0-2897 GCF_011630105.1 Anneissia japonica
AAGAAAGGAGGTCCGGGAGAAATTTGATTCCTAGATGGCACATTGCTAGGGTATATAGGCCTATCATGTGTGTACGATATACATGCAGAAAAATAAACAATTGTTGCATACATATTCTTTTTTCCATGAATAGATAAACCCCAAAAAGAAAGGGGGTCCAAGGTGAGTGAATGAGCCTTCCCGATTTTTACCAGAAAAAAAAAAAAAAAAAAAAAGCTCACAAAAAAAAAAAAATCAGCTCACGGGTCCTGAAAGGTAGGATTTTTATTTATTTTCTTTTGTCGAAGAGGGGAACTCCTGACCATCAGATCCGCCAATGAGGACCATCATTATTTTCATTAAGAGTGTTCGAAAAAACTCAAATTTAAATTAAAGACGAGCGTACCTTTTTAGGCCATGGTTTTGTCAAGGCAAGTAATTCAATTCAACACAAAGTTTATAATTTGAACTGTGCTGCTGTCTGTCGTGCTAAAATTGAAAAAAAAAATCATTCCATATATTTGAATTTCTTGATTGGTATTTAATTAAGTTATTAAAGTTACAATTACACATTTGATAAACAATAGACCACAATTCATAGCTAGGCCTATAGGCCTACTTATTTATAAAAAAAAAAAGTAGAATTTTAAAAAATGTAAGCGTAGTTATATTTTGTTCAAAATTGTACTATTAAGTTGTAGGCCTAAATATTTTATATATAAGAAAAACAAATCAACAAATGGAATAAGAACTAAAACAAAAATAATAATTATCATAAAATTAGAATAAATTAACGTCTAACTTGAATAAATGTGGGTATTTAGGCCTATAATTATTAGGCCTACAACTAAATATAGGCCTACAATTATGAACAAAATATAAACACTTAAAAAATAAAATAAATATTAAATATTTAAAAAAAATGTCAGATAATTGAAAATATAATTTGTCTTTAAAAACTATAGTAATCATCATCATCATATTCATCATTATTATCATCATTTACATCAGCAGCATTGATTATCGAATTTCATGACAATGCCCATGTATCTACGTATACGTACCTTTGTCTAAATATCCGGCCGCCCTCTAAATAACCTTGACTGTATTGCAAAACAAATGTCAAGTAATATATAATGGTCGTATGCTGTCAGTAGTCATATTCTGGGAGGTAGAATGGCGTGGTTTTTCAAGAGCAAAAGTGAACTTCCACCAGTAACCCACCTTCAGCAGAAGCGAACTCAACAAATCGATTCTCTAAAGACATTTAATCACAAGTAAGTCAGAGTAAAAAAGGTGTTTTCTTTGTTAAGGTAGGCCTAGGCTAGGCTCCATTCCGACTCCGTCCTCTTCCTCTACCGGGTGCAGGTCAACTCGGCCACAAGTCAACTCGGCCACAGTCAACTCGGCCACAAGTCAACTCGGCCACAAATCAACTCGGCCAGATAAAGTTCGGCTGCAGTCAACTCGGCCACAAGTCAACTCGGCCACAAGTCAACTCGGCCACAAGTCAACACGGCCACAAGTTAACTCGGCCACAAGTCAACTTGGCCACAAGTTATTTATAATTAACTGTAAAATGAAATGTAAATACGGTATTACAGTTTCTGCATCCTTTTTCTTCAATATGATTAAAATGAAGTACAAACAGTATATTTTAGTAAAATTCTGATCATCGTCACATCGTCGTGAGATCGTTGTATACATTTCTTCACACTACTTTTATTCAACAGAGAAAACCCGCCACTTACAGAATGGAATAAAATTTGACAATTGTAACATTAACAATTTAAGCAATCTTAATAATTAAGAAAAACACATATATTAATGTTTAATATTGTTCACGTTAAAACACTGACATAAAACATGAGTACATACTGTAGACCTAATCATAAAAAATTGAAATAGAAAAACAACATTATGATTTTTTTAAATGTTAAAAATTTATTTTGAATCCGACTAAAATCAAATGAATGCACGATGGCGTGCATTTCGATACTATTTTCTTCAGAACCACGACCAAGAATTAGGCCTACGTTAAAATTAGGTGGGGTGCAGCATCTGATATCAATTATCCACAATAGGAACAATTGGTATTGTTGAGTGACAGACTTCAGTCCTTCATATTTGTTCGACCATTGGGGGCAATGTTTGAAACCCGTCAGTGACAAGGATGCATCCAATGACGTGATTCACCAGTGACATGTCGGTCCTTTTCAAATATTCACTTTAATACTACTAATTAGTCATAATAATGATAATAAAGGTGATAACAACAGCAATATTAATAGTAATATTTATTTTAACAATACTAATAGAAATAATATGGTAATAATAACGATATTTAAATATCTATTTTAATAATACTAATTAGTGATAATAACATTGAAAGTGATAATATCAATAATAAAAGCAATAATAAATTAAAGATAACGTTTATTTTTATAATAATAATAGTAATACTAATTAGTAATAATAATAATAATTATGATACTTACAATACTAGGCCTACCTAGTAATAATAGGGTAATAATATCGATAATAAAGGTGACAACAACAACAACAACAATAATAATAATAATAATAATAATATGATAAAACCCCAATAACAATATTTTTAAAATTACTATTATTAAAATAATACTAAGACTAATATATAATAATAACATGAATTAAAAAAATCGAGAATTTTGTATTATTTATATGGTAACAATAATATATCAGCAAAAATTTAAACAATACATAATGTTAATGCTAAGACTAATAATTAATATTAAAACTAACGGTAATAAAAACAAAAATAATAATAACAATGACACCAATAATAACAGCAATATTATTGTGGCCGAGTTGACTTGTGGCCGAGTTGACTTGTGGCTGAGTTGACTTGTGGCCGAGTTGACTGCAGCCGAACTTTT
>NW_022726626.1:0-1317 GCF_011630105.1 Anneissia japonica
AATTGGTAACACAATGTAGCTGACGGTTATTTGAATCTGTTCAACCATGAAGCCTCTGGTTTAATGGTCATGACGCTTGCCTTGACAGCGAGAGGTCGCAGGTTCGAATCCCGTTGGAGGCATTTATTACACAATGTATTTCTTTACAGGAAAACATTCGTTGAGAGCTATGCCCTTTATTCTTGTATTTAACTTTCTTTGATTATTTATTTATAACGGCTATCTTGAATAAAACAATAGTCAGCCATTATAGACTGACAATAAACTATGTATGTGTATGTATACTAACTAAAATCTGGGTGTAATTCCAACGAAAATTTAAAAAAAAATGTATATGATAATAAATATGTGTATGTGTATATATGTGGGTATATGTATATATATATATAATCATATATAGGATGGTGATGTGCGTTTGAAAATGTTTGAAATATGTTATAAAAATGTTATTGAAATTTGAATGCTAAAATAATGTCAATGCCAGTTTAATTACATTTTGGAAATGATTGACAATATGTTCTTAAAGAAAAAAAAATGTATACTATTTAGAAATTATAAGATTAAAAGATAGACCCTTATTGATGCAACTGAGTTTTAATGTTTATGCTTTTGTTATTTTTGAAGTCTGATGACAAAAAAAAAATAAAATTAATAAAAAGAGAAAGAAATAAAGGTGGGTGGAATTCCCACAAAAGAGAAAAAAAAAGTGGAAGACTATAAATTACGGACACAAAAAGGTTATTAAAATTCAATGGGAAAAACATCAGAAAAATAGAGTTTTATATAAATTCACAATTTAAATGTACTAAGATAAAAATTCAATTCTTATTAATTACTAAATTTACAATATATACTGCAATTTCAATTCAATTTAAGGATCTATTTCTAATGCAATATGGGCGTGGTAATGGTAGAAATTTATTTAAAGAAGTGGTCTAATGGTTATTTCTTTTCAACACTCCAGGAGCAAAACACGATGCCAATTGAAAACCTTGCATTAAGACCTTGACGCAAATTCTGGCCGTCTAATCAATTTTGGCTTTCTGTTCTCACCACAGCCACAAAAAAAAAAAAAAAAAAAAAAAAAAAAAAAAAAAAAAAAAAAAATCCAGAAATCATAATAATAGATCATTTTCTGTTGCATCTATTCTCGAAATGCTGTTGCATAATGCTCAATACACATTTTCAGTAATAAAATTCACAGCATTGAACCTCAGTCATTTAATAAATGCTGCTTTTTAAATCTCTAATTGATCAATCAATCCATCAATTAACAGCTATTTGTAAGGCACTAATATCCAGGACAGACACCATGTT
>NW_022726627.1:0-1285 GCF_011630105.1 Anneissia japonica
CTAGTAATTATGGTAGTCTTTACAGCCACGATCACCGTCGCTTCAAAGCACAACTTACAACTCCGACTGCCTACTTCATAGCATTCTTCACGTTGGAAAAGTTTAACTCTAAGTTCTTCAAAATACAATAGAGCTTTTAGAAGTGTCTATCAAACTTAACAACTGACCAATCAAAACAGGGCTATGAAGACGCGCGTGCATCACAAACAAACGTAAACACACGTTTGCGTATGTTTTTACACTGTACTTTAGTGGGACCTTAGCATCAATATCAAAGGTGCCGGGCTTAGCTTATCAAATATTACAAACAAAAAGTGTAACGAGTCAGCCCTATAGAGTACCACAGGAGTGTCGTCACGACGCCAGGTGTCGCTCTCTGTTGTCAACAGACGTTGGTCACCGTTCATTACGCCTGAATAACTTCAAAGGCTTTCTGAATTAGGCATTTTGATATCTAATATTTTACCATCAAAATGTACTAAAAACACAAAAGCTCGCACTATATTTGTTATTGAACACACATTTAATCATCAATTAAAATTTACAAAGAAAATGTAAGATACAACATCTTATAATTACGTTAGAAATCGGGATCAATTGTTTGTCAGTGAAGAAAATAGCGTTTGGTTGAACCCTTTTTGCAATGATAGCAACGGATTAGTATCACGTGGTATCGTGTCGTAAGACTGTAGTACTCTATATGGGCCTAACCTGCTCAAATCTTGCTAGAATCGAGGATGCACTTTATTAATGATATCATTAAATATGACTTCTTACACTTTCAGTTATTACCGACAATCACGATGAGTTAGATGCGCTGTCTCCGTTTATTGGTCAAGAATGTAACATTCACCATGACGCTGATTGTGCACGTGATCTAAATGAACTTCTTAGTATTGTAAGTTCAATAATTTGTTCATATCTTGATTGTTATCATTGCTATTATTATTATTATTATTATTATTATTATTATTATTATTATTATTTCATATGAAAATACGATTTAAAAAATACTGTATACTTTGCATACACAGACCAGGAGGATTTGTGTACCCTAGGTTCACATGTATTATAATAATAATATTAAAAATTTAGGCCTAATATGAGAAAACAACATAGGAGAAATTCCAATTTTTCAACAGACATTTTCAAGTATAGGTAGCTGTTTTAGCTCGAGCTTACTACTCTCATACCGTTATCATCATCATTTGTAATCTACACTACTGCAGGTTCATTTATGAATTGAAGGACTAAATACTGTCTCACTTTTCTCCCTCTTTTTACT
>NW_022726628.1:0-8564 GCF_011630105.1 Anneissia japonica
GGTTTCAACTGAATTGTTAATCCAGGTAAAACAATAAATAAAAATAAATAAATAAATAAATAAATAAATTAATTAATTAATAAATCATAAATAAATAAATAAATATTGACACACTAGAGCTGGTTGATTTTTGATAATTTCTAACAAATTCCTGACTTGCCAACATAGTTGGCAGAATGTTGCAGTATATGTAGAGTACAGTACACAACAAGCACACAATATACAAGGAAGTAGTTACATAAATTTATTCCTCCATGCATAAACATTAGTACAATGAGAGGCAATGACACAGAAAGCTATTCTGGAGAAATCTGAACCTCCAACAGCAGGGCATGTTTACATACATAGCACAACAGCACCCATCGTTGAAGCAGCTCATAATAGTTCACACTGATATTAAGAAACAATTAGTGCTGAAGATTTTAATTGATTGAGGCATCAGCAAAGTGGAGAGAACCTATACACTTTCCTTTTAAGAACTATTGGGAAAGGGCTAACCAGGGAGTTGTTGGTCTCCCTGGCCAAACAATAATTCAGAGACTGACAGGAGCAGTACGAGTCCAGACCTTAAACCATCAATGTGCTGTAAGTGAACAATTTATATTTCCATTGAAGTACAGTGTCGGGTCACGTTTCCTGCAACATCACAAAAACTTCATTCTGTTACTGTTGCAGGAGCAACAAGTGTAAACTACACTCTGTTACCGTACTTTAAATTTTGGACACGGAAACTTCTTAAATTAAAATTGGCAGATCAGATGCAGGAGACATAAACAAGATGTGTAGTTATGTTTATATCCTGATTATTTTGATTTTATTACCTTCGCATACATTCGCTGAAGTTGAGTTTGATACTGAGCCACCACAGAAGGTGAGCATTTTCCCAGGACAGAATGTTACGCTGCCATGTGTTTTAGAGAATCTAATTCCAAATTATCACATAGTCCTATGGGCTCAGGTTGAAAACTTTGAAATGCAAAATATTTCTAAGGACAGAGAAGTTCTCATACCAAATATTAAAAATTTTGGTCATTTTTCAATCCTTGGTGATGGTATGAACTTTACACTTTTCATTAATATAGTAGAACCAGAATTTAAAAATAATAACAATGTTGTTAAACACAACATTGGGTGTCTTGTAGTTGACCAATATAGAGAGAAATTTCTTCTATCATCAACTTCAGAAATCAGTATACAAAAATTTATTGCACCAGTTTGTGGAAAAGTTCAGACTTATTATGTCATTGGAGATACATTAACATTAAGCTGTTACATTGATTCAGATCCTACTATTGTTACAACTTTGAAATCAGGAAATGGAGAAGTTTTGCTGACTGAATTTAATGGTTCCCACATTATTTACAATTTAATTGTAACTAAAAAAGACCATGGAGCAATATTTGAATTTGAATCAAGGAAAAATGGAACAAATGAGATGAGAAGCTGCTCAATGGGCCCCATCACTGTCTACTACAAACCTGAGATTAACATCACACAAACATCTGCAACAGAATTCTACTGTACAGCAAAGGCTAGGCCTCCTATAGATGTAATGCACTGGATTGTGGAGTCTAGTATTCCAAAAGACGTTTTCATGATTTCAAACAATGTTTTAAAATTGAATGAGCCATTAGAAGTTGATTCTGAGACGAAAATAACATGCGAGGCAGAAAATACCATTGGAAAGGGAAATGAGACATTAAGCATTCCAGTTGTGAATAACAGGGATGAAGAGGATGGAAGTAGCATCATTGTGATCATTGTAGTAAGTGTTCTATTATGCAGTGTGATCGTTTTTGTCATAGTATCTTTGTACCTCTACAAATCCCATCGAAGCAAAGTACTAACAACTCTCTATGATGATACCATTGTTGATCAGACAACTATGGAAGAAGATGGGTACCAGATACCGTTAAAGAGTGTACGTAGACATTATCAATCATTAAAGGTTGCAGATTCAATGAATACTAAAGAGGATGAGAAAGTGGTAGGTTATGATGATATTGATTTACCAAATGAGGAGGGTCAAAGTTTGGAGGTCACATCAAGTAGTGCAGTGTACGTAAACACACTTGATAATAAAAATCTATACCGAATGAATAATATTGAATCTGATCCAACATCAAACGCCAAAGGTGAAGAGGTCACATATGTTAACAATGCTCATGTTAAGAAATGCCAATTTCCAGGTAATGTTCATCCTACCTACATTGGAAATGAAGAATATGTTGACAAAAAAACTGACATTGATTATGAAACTGTTCCGAACCTGGTAACACCTGACACTGATTATGAAACTGTTCCGAACCTGGTAACACCTGACAATACAAACAACAAAAGCTCTCACCATTCAGAAACAACAGCTGATGTCCACTACATTAACTCGAAAATTAAAGCACCACAGTTGGGACGATAGAGCCCATGATCAACTTACCAACAGTTGATGTGGATTGTGAATTCTTATACATATACTGTACTGCTACATTCATCTCTGTAATACAAACCAAAATAAGAATTGCCTATTATTTGTATTATATATTAGCTTTCAACTGAATGAGGATGAATGTAGGTAAAAGTTAAGGTAGGATAATAACTCATAATGCACAGCTTAATTATGTATGTATCACCGTTGTCTGTAAATACTTTAGTAGCTGTAATTTTGTAGCTTCATGTTTACATTCACAAGGACTTCTTTTGATGTGAACCATAGCATTGATGCAGTGGTTTGTTTGTTTGTTTGTTTTTAAGTGCATACAAGCCAGATATGTACACTGGATCTTTGGTTTTGATCCTTATCTGAGAAGACAATGAAAATATCTGAACTCTGGCCAATGTTAAGGCTGTAGTTAGTGGTGCCCATGCTTTACTGCTCAGCCACTTGGCTCGCCTAAAGTTGCCAAAATTTCTCACCAATTAACAGTGTTAAAATAGTTCCATTTGTATAGTTTGTGTATATACAGTAAGTTTTTGCCAGCCAATTTAGGAATTTTTGTAGTAAAATTTATAAAAATATTGAAAATCGAACTTGTTATTCGAACCTGGGAGTTGTTATTTAGAAGGAGTCACAACACATTTATCTACAGCCAATGAGCGAAGTGCGGTGTACTGAATCTTCAAAGAGAACCGTGACTAACTGCCTGTCTTTTGTCAATAGGGTACTTTTCCGACGATCTTGCGCCCTCAGTTGTTAAAATTTTGTCTTTGTAGAGAAAATAATTTCGACAAATGATCAGTAGAGCATGCGCAGAGATTTTTTTTATTCAATTTTTGCTGTTCAATAAATTTGCATCTCAAGAGAGTTTTACAAAGAATAATTTACAAAAAACCGCATAAAAATTCGCCTTTTCGTTAAAAAGTTACGACTATTTGAAGTGGAGCTATATGTGTTTGTTCGTACACCGTCATTTGTAATTTTCATGGGTTTTTGGAAAGTTTTAAAGCTTATATTTTATATTTTCCGCACGTATCTCCATTTTATAACTAATATAAAGTTTATGCAACTTGTTAACTATTATTTTCTTATGTCTCCTTTTCTTACAGTTTCGTACAGAAACGTAATTTCAGTTCAAACTGAACATGTTTTCGTAGCAGGTAAATGATATAGGGGCATATTTGTTGTATCGGTTTGACGCTAGCGTGTAGTTGATAACTGACACTCTCTCTAGTTGCCATGCTTTTTCGTCACACACAAGCATAAGAAGGTTTACTGCGCATGCTCATATTCGGTAATTGAACCTCGTCGTTATCTACCTCTCTGCTTTCGTTATCTTGTCAGAAAAGTAGACTGATCAAAAGAGAGGATTTTGTTGTGACTCCTTCTAATAACAACTCCCTGTTCGAACTGTTATCTACTAAAATGAACAACAGGATTATTATAAAGAGTGTGATAATAAAATGTATTAGGGTTACGAATAATTATAAAATAGGTAATAACCAATGCTCACATGACCCTGAATAATATGATGACTATTTACATTGTCATACTGTACTTGTTACTATAGTTTAACTATTTCCTCACTGATTATCAGGAAACAAAATGAAATATACGTTGATGGCAATATGCTAAACAGCGATGATTGTGCGTTGTGCGCGCACCGTATGTTAGTTTGTTTTGTTTTTTTGATTGTGCGTTGTGCGCGCACCGTATGTTAGTTTGTTTTGTTTTACTGATTGTGCGTTGTGCGCGCACCATATGTCAGTTTGTTTTGTTTTACTGATTGTGCGTTGTGCGCGCACCGTATGTTAGTTTGTTTTGTTTTACTGATTATGCGTTGTGCGCGCACCGTATGTTAGTTTGTTTTGTTTTACTGATTGTGCATTGTGCCGCACCATATGTTAGTTTGTTTTGTTTTACTGATTGTGTGTTGTGCGCGCACCGTATGTTAGTTTGTTTTGTTTTACTGATTGTGCGTTGTGCGCGCACCGTATGTTAGTTTGTTTTGTTTTACTGATTGTGTGTTGTGCGCGCACCGTATGTTAGTTTGTTTTGTTTTACGCCCGGTTGTGCATTGTGCGCGCACCATATGTTAGTTTGTTTTGTTTTACGCCCGATTGGTGTCTCACACGGTCTTGGTTTACCGACTTACGTCCGAGAATGAGTTTGTTATCCTGAATAATTAGAATAAGAGTCCTGAATAATAAGAAGACTCTTCATATGCTCATACACTTTACTATACTAGCTTTATATTTTTATATATGTATATACTTTTTAAGATGATCAAGGAGAGTCACTTTTTAGTGTTTGCACTTTAATTGGTTATCCACATATAATGCTCATCATGTTTTTAAAATGGTGCTATAAAATGTGTTTTTCACCTGAAAACTAAATAATTGAAAATCCAATGAAATGGAGTGCTTAAATAATAATAATAATAAAAGGAAGCATCCCAAGGGTCATAAATAATGAAGAGTCTTAAAACAGAGACCTGCAAAACTAGGTTCTCTGTTTTCAAGTACTAGGTCGATAGTAAAAAATAGACCAAGGCTAAGAAAACAGAGACCTGAAAAGTGGACACCAACTAAAAAATTTAAAATTCAAAATAATAATAATTGCACACCTAAGTAAGGCTAACTATGCAGTGAAGTCCATCGATCAAAAAATGTACACATGATTCACCATGTAGTCCAATGGGTACAGGTACTTTAACTTTAAATTTCTAACACGGAAAACTGACTATTTTCTTTGATTAAAATTTGCAGACCAGTTGCAGTCCTGTAAAAATAAGTGAAAACTACATTCTGATAACCGTACTTACTTTGAATTTTGGACAGAGAAACTTCTTAAATTAAAATTGGCAGATCAGATGCAGAATGTGTAGTTATGTTTACATCCTGATTATTATGATTTTATTACCTTGGCATACAGTCGCTGATGTTAAGTATGATACTGAGCCACCAGAGAAGGCGAGCACTTTTCCAGGACAGAATGTTACGCTGCCATGTGTTTTGGAGAATCTATTGTCAGATTACCACATAGTCCAATGGGCTTGGACTGAAAACTTTGAAATGCAAAATATTTCGAAGGACAGAGAAGTTCTCATACCAAATATTGAAACTTTTGGTCATTTCTCAATCCTTGGTGATGGTATGAACTATACACTTCTCATTAATATAGTAGAACCAGAATTTGAAAATAATAACAATATTGTTAAACTCAAAATTGGGTGTTTTGTAATTGACCCATACGTAAACAAAATTCGTCTATCATCAACTTCAGAAATCAGTATACAAAAATTTATTGCACCAGTTTGTGGAAAAGTTCAGACTTATTATGTCATTGGAGATACATTAACATTAGGCTGTTACATTGATTCAGATCCTACTATCGTTACAACTTTGAAATCAGGAAATGGAGAAGTTTTGCTGACCGAATTTAATGGTTCCCACATTATTTACAATTCAATTGTAACTAAAAAAGACCATGGAGCAATATTTGAATTTGAATCAAGGAAAAATGGAACAAATGAGATGAGAAGCTGCTCAATGGGCCCCATCACTGTCTACTACAAACCTGAGATTAACATCACACAAACATCTGCAACAGAATTTAACTGTATAGCAGAGGCTAGGCCTCCTGTAAATGAAACACACTGGATTGTGGAGTCTAGTATTCCAAAAGACAGTTTCGTGATTTCAAACAATGTCTTAAAATTAAAGCCATTGCAAGTTGTGTCTGAGACGAAAATAACATGTGAGGCAGAAAATACTATTGGAAAGGGAACCAAGACTTTGAGCATTCCAACTGTGAATAATGAAGAGGATGGAAGTAGCAACATTCCAACAGTGAATAATGGAGATGAAGAGGATGGAAGTAGCATCATTCCAACTGTGAATAGTAGGAATGAAGAGAATGGAATTAGCATTACTCCAACTGTGAATAATAGGGATGAAAATAATGGCAGTAGCATCATTCCAACTGTGAATAATAGGGATGAAAATAATGGCAGTAGCATCATTCCAACTGTGTATAATAGGGATGAAAATAATGGCAGTAGCATCATTCCAACTGTAAATAGTAGGGATGAAGAGAAAAAGGATGGAAGTAGCATCATTCCAACTGTGAATAATGGGGATGAAAATAATGGCAGTAGCATCATTCCAACTGTAAATAGTAGGGATGAAGAGAAAGAGGATGGAAGTAGCATCATTCCAACTGTGAACAATAGGGATGAAAATAATGGCAGTAGCATCATTCCAACTGTGTATAATAGGGATGAAAATAATGGCAGTAGCATCATTCCAACTGTAAATAGTAGGGATGAAGAGAAAGAGGATGGAAGTAGCATCATTCCAACTGTGAATAATGGGGATGAAAATAATGGCAGTAGCATCATTCCAACTGTAAATAGTAGGGATGAAGAGAAAGAGGATGGAAGTAGCATCATTCCAACTGTGAACAATAGGGATAAAAATTATGGCAGTAGCATCATTCCAACAGTGAAAAGTAGGGATGAAGAGAAAGAGGATGGAAGTAGCATCATTCCAACTGTGAATAGTAGGGATGAAAATAATGGCAGTAGCATCATTCCAACAGTGAAAAGTAGGGATGAAGAGAAAGAGGATGGAAGTAGCATTATTCCAACTGTGAATAGTACGGATAAAGATAATGGAAGTAGCGTTATTCCAACTGTGAATAATAGGAATGAAGAAGACAGTTATGACAGCACTTTAGTCATTATTGTAGTAATTTGTGCTTTACTTGCGTTTGTAATAATCCTTTTGTTCTTGATAAGAAAGCGAATTAAACATCAACGTACATCAAAAATCAGGAATACATCAGCTAAATTTAGGAGTGATGATCCCCAGGTTGAACTAAAAAATAAAGATCCAAAAGGACTTGTTTATGATTATGCTGCGATCGATGTCAATGGATTCCGTGCTGATTATCAGGCAACAGAAAATGAAATATATATGTTGGAGGTGATGGGTTAAGTTTGGATCAAATTAGAGATAATGTTAACAGAGTTCAACTTAACACAGATTGCGAAGAGCCAAAAAATGAACAACAGGTTTATTCTCAAATGAATAAACTTGATTATAAAGAGTGTGAAAATGAAATCTATCAGGGTTACAAATAATTAGGAAAAAAAAGGTCACAATAGTCACATGACCCTGAATAATACGGTGACTCTTTACACTGTCGTATACTTTTTACTATAGTTTAACTAGCTTTATATTTTATATTATTACAAATTATCTATATAATGCAATGTTATATTGTTCATGTTTCATTTAAGATGATCAATCAAGGAGGGCCACTTGATAGTGCTTTCACTTTATTTGGTTATCAACATACAGTACAATGCTGATCACGATTTTGTTCGGTGCTACAAATTTTGATACTGTTGGAACTACAATATGTTTCACCTGAAAATTAAATAATTGAAAATCCAATGAAATGGAGTGTTGAATAAAAATGATACTAAAAGTGGGTACCAAATAGTCACTAGATAGGTATCTGAATAATGAAGAGACAGTAACATCCCCCCTGGTGACATATGATAGGGTACTGAATAAATGTATGCATCCCACAGGGTCATATGATAGGGTCCTAAATAATGCAACAGAGTTTTTAGGTTCCTAAATAGTAAGCGAATACATGGTCTAATGAGTAAGAAGATAATCTGAGATTACCAACCCCCCATCCACATTGTGCCATATCTATGTGCTGACAAAATATTGGCATTATGTTCGCTGTAGCCTTATCCCAGTTCAATAAAAAATTCCAAAATTCACATTCCAGTTTTAATTAGCATTACATTCATGGCAAATACATGTAGAAATTTTATTGTCTAACTATACAGACTTACAAGTTGAGGTGTACAGTACTGACTAGAGGACTTTCTACATTCCTCGCGTGGATCGTGCGTGTGTTTCACGAGTAAAAAGCGTGGGCCATTATTCTGCGAGTGCTCAATTAACGCGTGAATGATTTTACTCGGCATACACTTCCTGGTAAAAATCGGAACTTGCGGTCCACGAACGGTCACGTGGGCGGGTAAAGTTGTTTATTCACAATCTCTTACCATGCTCTTACTAAAGTTCCTTCACGACATATCCAAGCG
>NW_022726628.1:8579-15465 GCF_011630105.1 Anneissia japonica
GTATAGAACAATAATTGCATGCAGTAGTTAATTTTAGAAAAAATAAAATCGTTTAAGTTTGTAATTCCCAAATAAAACAATCGTCTTATTATTATTTACGTAACCGTTGTCTGTTTTTATTAGACGTAGTAAGTCATCTTATAAATATTTCAAATACATCACTTTCCGGTATTCTAAATTGTTCATATAAATAATCTGTATGATTCTAAATAAAAAGACAGTCTCGACATTATTATTTTCATGTTTCATGTGCGGTTGGGTACCAGCTTTTTTATACAGTGTACGTCTCAGAATAAATGACGACAAGAAGACCCAGATGTATTCGAATCAAACCAAACGGCTCCCACCACATCTAAAACACTCTTGCTTATTATTATTGTTATTAATAGCTGAGCGGTAAAGGTGCACGTATATGTAGCAAGCTACAGTACTTAACGGTGTGAGGTTTGAATCTCATTTTTTTTTTTTAATGTTCTACTTTTAAATTACCTTTCATAACTTTTTATTATTTGTGCATTTATAGAATACTATTTTTTAAAAATACTTTATTATTATTATACTCCTGTCATTTGTAGACCTAATTTGAAGTAAAATTGGACAGAAGATGGCAAGATATGCAATATTGGAAACATTCTAAAATCCACATCTTACTTTCGATCAGAACCAAATTTAAGAGAGAGCCGAGATACATTGAGTTGTGCCTGGAAGTTCACACACAGACAATACCCTTCACCTCTCCTTAGGTGAGGTAAGGGTAATAATGAAGCAAGAATTTCTCCTGGGGCAAAAAAATATCCATGGAATTTATCAGTTAATTCACCGGTGCACACTTTCTAAAACCGCTCGGACACTAGTCTAATTACCTTACCATCTGGATTATCAGCGACAGTTTTGACCACCAAATTGCTGGGTAGAATACCGTGTATGGAATGACCATGGAGCCGGAGGCGATGATAAATCAACCTTAATTGTTTTTCAAAATATTTTGTACACAGCACAGCGCGAAATTCAATAAGTTACGGCCTAGGCGTGGTTGCAGCTCTCTTTCGCCTCCTCACACAATGCACAACGAAATCTAAATTTAGTAGCGTAGCTACGCGTTCGATTTGTAGATTTGCCATTATTCGGAGAAATAAACTTGAATACACTAGCCTACGTTTTTAAAGCAGCCATTATAAGTTATTGAGCTACATTATCGTTCCACCGTGCCGCGCTGTGTGTACGTGGGTCGGTTAATAGCAGCAGTAGCAAGTAAACAAAGAATGGGGTGCTGACCATGGGATAAGTTGAAATTTACTTCTGGAGTAGTTTCGTTACATGTATTTACCATGAGCTAAAACTTGCTCGAACGGTCGACCACCCGCTGATTGCTTAGCGCAATTACCCGGCAAAATAAACGGAATTCGGTTAGCGTTTTTTGCTTTGAACGGGCCCCAGGTCACATGATATGGTTCTAATTAAATGAAGTAAAAATTCACATGGCATAATTAAGAGAAGAATTTTACTGATGTGAGTTAACTAGATTTTCATACATTAAAAATAAAGAAAATAAAGAAAATTAAAAAAAATAAAGAAAATAAAAAAAAACAATTAGTTAGTAAGGCAGAGAAAATGGTTGCGAAAGGGGACGAGAAACAAGTCATTTTTTTTTTGCCTATATATTCTTGTGCCTGTTATGTATTCTTGTGTGTTATAGTATACACAAGAATATATAATATATTATATTGTTGTGCCTTTTACATATTTTGTACTACTAGTACTAGGAAGTCAGTTTTCAATTTTACTATGTGGTAGGACTACTTATATTGACAATAAAATTATTTTTACCTTTAATTAACACTGAAAAAATTGTGATTATTAGTGTATTGTTCTCATAGAAAAGCTAACTTTATATAAATTAAACTTGTGCATTAATATGTTTTCAATGGTACAAACGTACAATATACACAGCATGTTAGCGGCAGATCCAGGAATTTGAATAGAGGGGGCACTGGGAGGGGGCTTTCACAAATGGAGGGTGTGACCAACTTAATCCCACCATGGTTGGGGATGAGGTAAGAAAATTTATGATTATGACACCGACTAGATAGCTGGAAATGGTACTTTGACACTAAAAATAATTTTGTTCCCATTTAAAAAATAATTTTGAAAAATTTAGGGGGGGGGGGGAGAAGAGGAAGTATTAACATACTTAGGTTATAACAATTTATTTACTTATTACATAGTTTAACAATTTATTTATTTATTACTTATTTATTTATTAAGACTTTACACTAACAATACAAATTGCAACAGGATAGTAACTACTGATGGAGAGGGCGAACAGATGCAAAGCACCTCTAAAAACAGCCCAAACCATATTACTGCATTGTCCATAACTTTAATAATAGAGGCGGATCCAGTAAGGGAGCATATGCCCCCCACCCCCGTTTTACCACTAAATTTTCAAATTTCAATGCATATATTGAAATTAGTGAGCCTACTCGTTATCTATTCTGAATATGTTGTGCCCCCTCGTTTGAAAAATTCTGGATCTGCCCATGAATAACAATAATATAGTTTGTTAAGTAATAACAATAAACATGTGAGAATATCAATTATTATTACAGAAAGGCTTCATCAAAGTTAAGTACAAGGTATATTACTATAAAAATGCATACTACTGTATATTATTATTATACTGACAATGCAATGGATCTTTGCAGGTGTCAATCAAACTTAACAAGTGACCAATCAGAACAGTGCCAGGAATACACACGTGTCTGAAACACACGTGTTGTCCCCCTAATAATGCACATGTGTTGTCCCACTAATAATGCCCATGTTTATGTACATTTACGATATTGTTTTGCGTGAGATTGAATTTAATTACGAATATAATTTAGCCATCAAATCTCAAACTAATTTAGGTAAATTTAGAATGTCGTATATTGCTGCTAAACTCTAGAATACAATATCTGTTAAGAGAGACCACTTTGAGAAAAGTATCTGTTTCAAAACTCAAAAAATTTACTTTATTCCAAGTATGAAGATTAATGGCTTATTTATTTATTTTTTTTGTTTATTATATTATTTTTTATATTATGAATTCTGGGGTGGGGACTGAGAAACATCAAGATGTCAAACTTAATTTAGGTAAATTTAGAATGTCATATATGGTTGCTAAACTCTAGAATACAATACTCGTTAAGTTAGAGAGACCACCTTGAGAAAGTATCTGTTTCAAAACTCAAACATTTACTTTATTCCAAGTATGAAGACTGATGCCTATTTATTTATTTATTTTTTTTTTGTTGAGCTTATTTTTTATATTAGGAAATCTGGGGGTGGGGGATGAGCGGTTAGTTAATTAGAAAGGGGCCAAGCTCGATTAGACTTGTCTATTTCTTGGCTATATTATACCTTTTGTATGTATTTTTTATTTATTTTTATTTATTTATTTTAAATCTTACATATGGTCAAGATTAACATTGAAAACTGAATATTAACACAAAATAAAGCTTTGTTTCCATACAATCGCTACACGCTATCGCTGACAGCTTTCGGTGACACTGATTGGTCGGTCGAATCGGGGAGCCTTCCAGTGAAAACACTGTAAAGACAGTGTAGCAATGTTTAAAGGAAACTAGGCTTATGTGTTTTTATAGTATTTCTGATGTATGCTAACTCTGATACATCTTAATAAGACTTATATATGTATGATTTAATTCTATTGGAAGGCCTGCTATTAGCTTGATGCTATTTGGTCTCTCCTGGGCTGTTTTTTATGTGGCCCGAACTGTATGTGGCTTGATTATTAGGAAACAGAAAATGGAATATACATTGATGGTGATACGTTCAGCAGCGATGAGAAATAATCAAACGCAACACTCAAGGATTTGGATGAAATTAGTGGAATTTTAAGTTTTCTTTTCCTTTAACTTTTTTTTAATTTTTTGAACTTTTATTAAATTTATAGCTAAGCATGTAGTTAGATTAAGTTTTACCAGGGCTCCAGACTTTTGTCATGGTGACTCTGTTGCTTTTGGGGCCCCAAGGCATTTGTCTGAATGTATAAATGAAATTAAAATGAAATTAATTAATTAATTAATAACATGAATTATTATCATTACTGTATTTTTTAAATTATTTAGTTAAGGATTTTTAGTCACATAATAGTTGGTTTCAACTGAATTGTTAATCCAGGTAAAACAATAAATAAATAAATAAATTAATTAATTAATAAATCATAAATAAATAAATAAATAAATATTGACACACTAGAGCTGGTTGATTTTTGATAATTTCTAACAAATTTCTGACTCGCCAACATAGTCGGCAGAATGTTGCAGTATATGTAGAGTACAGTACACAACAAGCACACAATATACAAGGAAGTAGTTACATAAATTTATTCCTCCATGCATAAACATTAGTACAATGAGAGGCAATGACACAGAAAGCTATTCTGGAGAAATCTGAAGCTCCAATAGCAGGCCGTATTTACATACATAGCACAACAGCACCCATCTTTGAAGCAGCTCATAATAGTTCACACACTGATACAGTATTAAGAAACAATTAGTGCTTGAAGATTTTATTTGATTGAGGCATCAGCAAAGTGGAGAGAACCTATACACTTTCCTTTTAAGAACTATTGGGAAAGGGCTAACCAGGGAGTTGTTGGTCTCCCTGGCCAAACAATAATTCACAGACTGACAGGAGCAGTACGAGTCCAGACCTTAAACCATCATTGTGCTGTAAGTGAACAATTTATATTTACTTTGAAGTACAGTGTTAGGTCACGTTTCCTGCAACATCACAAAAACTTCATTCTGTTACTGTTGCAGGAGCAACAAGTGTAAACTACATTCTGTTACCGTACTTTAAATTTTGGACACGGAAACTTCTTAAATTAAAATTGGCAGATCAGATGCAGGAGACATAAACAAGATGTGTAGTTATGTTTACATCCTGAATATTTTGATTTTATTACCTTCGCATACATTCGCTGATGTTAAGTATGATACTGAGCCACCAAAGAATGTGAGCACTTTCCCAGGACAGAATGTTACGCTGCCATGTGTTTTAGAGAATCTAATTCCAAATCATCACGTAGTCCAATGGGTTGAGCTTGAAAGCTATGAATTATACAACAATATTTCACATAACAGAGAAATTCTTAAACAAAATATTGAAAATTTAGGTCATTTTGCAATCCTTGGTGATGATATGAACTATACACTTCTCATTAATATAGTAGAACCAGAATTTGAAAATAATAACAATATTGTTAAACACAACATTGGGTGTTTTGTAATTGATCCATATGAAGACAAAGTTGTTCTATCAGCAACTTCAGAAATCAGTATACAAAAATTTATTGCACCAGTTTGTGGAAAAATTCAGACTTATTATGTCATTGGAGATACATTAACATTAGGCTGTTACATTGATTCAGATCCTACTATCGTTACAACTTTGAAATCAGGAAATGGAGAAGTTTTGCTGACCGAATTTAATGGTTCCCACATTATTTACAATTTAATTGTAACTAAAAAAGACCATGGAGCAATATTTGAATTTGAATCAAGGAAAAATGGAACAAATGAGATGAGAAGCTGCTTAATGGGCCCCATCACTGTCTACTACAAACCTGAGATTAACATCACACAAACATCTACAACAGAATTCTACTGTACAGCAGAGGCTAGGCCTCCTATAGATGTAATGCACTGGATTGTGGAGTCTAGTATTCCAAAAGACGTTTTCATGATTTCAAACAATGTTTTAAAATTTAGAGAGCCATTGGAAGTTGATTCTGAGACGAAAATAACATGCGAGGCAGAAAATGCCATTGGAAAGGGAAATAAGACATTAAGCATTCCAGCTGTGAAGAGTAGGGATGAAGAGGATGGATTTGACAGCACTTCAGTGATTATTGTAGCAAGTGTACTATTCTGTGTTGTGATTGTATTTGTAATAATACTCCTTTTGTTCTTAAAACGGAAGCGAAATCAACGTCAACGTAAATTAAAAAGTAGGAATACAACTAAATTTGGAGGACTTAATAATCCCCAGGTTGAAATGAAAAACAAAGATCCAAAAGGACTTGTTTATGATTACGCTGCGATAGATGTCAATGAATTCCGCGCTGACTATCAGGAAACAGAAAACGAAATATATATTTATGGTGATATGCTAAGCAGTGAGACTAACACAGCCAATAAACAATCAAATACAATACTCAAGGAGTTGGATAAAAATAGTGAAAATGAAAACAGAGTTCGACCTTTGAACAGACATTGTGAAGAGTTGAAAAATAAAAAATATGAAGGAGCTAATATGAACAAAGATGGTGAGGGGAAATTGATGGAAAATGAACATGTTTATTCTAAAGTGAATAAACCTGATTACAAAGAGTGTGAAAATGAAATCTATCAGGGTCCTGCAAGTTAGGGTAATGGTCACATGGTCTTCATTATATAGTTTGTAACAATGAACATGTGAAAACTATCAATTAAAATACTGTAAAGGTTCATCAACCAATAAGTACTGTACAAGGTATATTCATACAGATGCATACTCTATAATTATTATATGGAATTGGCCAGGGTAGATATTACCAGTTGTGCAGATGACTATAATTTGGTCATTTCAGATCTCAATGGGTTAATTCACAGGAACATAATTATACACCCAAAATGTTTGGTGAGATTTCTTTTAATTTCAAATGTTGGTCAAAATACTGTAATATGTATACCTGTGGTTGAAACTTACATGGAAGACTAATAAGTAACTGACAGGATTAAATATTTTAAATAATGAACAAAAAACTTTATACTGTTCTGTATTGTCATGACATCACTTTTTATTCTTTATAATGATAAAATTTTACTTTTCTTTG
>NW_022726629.1:0-1318 GCF_011630105.1 Anneissia japonica
CACTGAAGGGTGTGTACGACATCAGTAATTTTATGTCAATTCCAAGAATTTTCAATCATCCCCCCCCCCAACCCCAATGAAAAATACTTTTCTACGCCACTGTTCACAAGCTGTGCGATCAGTCTCCCAATTTACACCCAGGTCAACGCAAGAAGAAGAAACACTACCTCTCGATCAACGCTTAACTCTCAGCTTTTATTTTCCTTGAAATTATTAGTTTCCACTTATTTCTGTTGTATAGGATGTACTTTGTGTGTAAACATCTTATAATCTGTATTATAATATTCATAGGCATAGAAAACCGAGGACATCAAAAAACCGGTCTGAAAAACTGTAACAACATACACTAACGAAGTTCCCATTTCACGAAGTGACAATTCCATATTTCAGCTTAATTGGGGGGAAAATAATGACGTTTACTGTCGTTTTTTTACTGAATCTTTAGTTATTCCGACCAAATGGCAATGTTTACGTTGTGGTTTATTATGGAACACCAAAAGAGGAACATTAAACGTATGCAATTCCGCATCCGGTTTCATATGGAACGCCAAAAAGGCAACTTTCAAACACAGGTTTCAGTACAATAATTATATAAATTTCGCCTTCCCATCCCACGATTCTAGTGTTAAGCTTGGTTTTTATACAATCGCTTCACGCTATCGCCGACAGCTTCCAGTGAAGCTGATTGATCGGTCGGATCGGGGAGCCTTCCTGATTTCGGCGGGGACTGCATGCAATACGTCTATTGCACTGAAAACACTGTAGCGGCATTTTAGCGAGCGACTGTATAGAAAGCTTTATATATATTTTGAAATTCAAGGGTTTTGTTCTCACGACAACACTTTTCACATTATTTTAGCTATACTGAAATTTAGTCCACCACAATTCTATCTTTGTAAGTCTGATTTGGTGGATGGTTATGTAAAGTTATAAATAAATATAGTGTCTTGCACAATAAATGGACATAATATTAATTATTTATTACGGTAATTCTCTTTTACAGGTGTGGGGACGTGGTAACAAGTGGAGCTACTGACGGATGTGATCGACCGCGTTTAATGACAACAAAAAAGAAAACAATTAAAACTTTGATAATGCTATTTTTTTAGCAATAAAGAGTCCTACCAATATTTTTTATAACCTGTTTTTTCGAATGTAAGTTTAATATTGTTGGATAGTATAGATAAGGGTACCTTTGATCTTTTGAAAGGGTATGTTGCTGTCCCTGGTAAAATATAATAGTTCATAGATCATGCTCTTCCTCAGTAATCAGGCTAAATTCCCATTTAGGCCTGTTTTCACGCGCATTCGCTTTACA
>NW_022726630.1:0-699 GCF_011630105.1 Anneissia japonica
TTTTGATGTCTGGCCTGCGAGGGGGAAAAACAATAACATAAAATCATATTTGTTGAAGGAAAAAAGAAAATAAAACAAAACAAAAACAATAGAATTTAATGTTTTTTTTTTTGTTTACTTACTTACTTTTCCATGTTGCGTCCATTATGTTGAACAAGACTACGAAGAAGAGGAAGAGGAGGAAGAAGTAACAAATCTGGAAGAAAATGAAAATAAAAAATGTAACATGTCGAGTAGATTCGAAACGAGTAGGAATGCTATTTTGGGAAGGGATGAGTCTAGCCGCTTAAAAAAAACTCCTGCGTCGCCGAAAGGGAATGGAGGGAGGAAGGGAGGAATGGAGGCTTGCATCGCTTGAACGGAAGCCATATTGAGCATTGTGTGTGTCCTAGATAATTCGCAAAGTTGAACAAAATACAAATTGAAAACGCCCGTGTTAAAGAATATGACTTTGCAGAGCCAGCCGAGAAACCCGACGGTCGATACATAGCCTATCCACGAACTACATATAGGGCCTAGGCCCTCCATTGAGCTAGGATCAACATTTTTTTTTTTTACATGTTACGGCATAGGAGCCTAACCCATGCCGAACGTATGTCACGAGAAGAAAATCTTACTTACCTTGCCAACAGAAAAAAAAAAAAAAAAAAAAAAAGTAATTGCTGATGGGCTAGCGTCCTATGTAGGAATATTTTAAAA
>NW_022726631.1:0-509 GCF_011630105.1 Anneissia japonica
TACAACCTAGGCCTAGCTTTAGGCCTAGGATAGCGTTTTTTGTTATCCAGCATAGGCTTAGAGAGTGTTTGTGCGGGTGCGTGTGTGCTACAACAAATCCTATACAAAGGATCTGTAATACTACTAACACTGTGGTGGTTCATTCTTTTTTGGTGTGGGGGTTCTGTTGTAGAGTAAAAAAGTACAATTATTTAAATTTCTTTAGTTTAAAATAAGAAAAACTGGAATTCTGTTATCTCTACAAATTTAAATAATAATATTAATTCATTTTGGTATTTACTTTATTCAATAAAGATCATTAATAATGATATCTTGATTTACACATTGATGAATAAATTACAACATATAAAAACATAAAACCTGATAAACTACACAGGAGTCATATTTTTTGTCATGAATTTAATTTTAAACAAATTATAAATATACAATGATACAAGGCTTTTTAAAAACTACCGGTATATGATTTGTGAGATGCCACGATTGATTCACAGGGGTTTGTTCATTATTTT
>NW_022726632.1:0-1029 GCF_011630105.1 Anneissia japonica
AGAATAATTTAATTCTGACATTTCATTATGAAGTTACAGGAGTTTATACAAAGGTGTTTCAAAACCAGTATTTGAGAAATCAGTCTTCAAACATTACAATTTTGGGAATTTCTTAATCTTAGGCAGAAACCATCACCAAATCATAAAAAATTGTTGTTAGCATTCAAAATTAGGAAAAAAAAAAACAGCATAGCATTACAGTATGTATTTAAATACATAAAGGTTATTTTAGTACAATAAAATAGATTTCCCAAATGTTGACATTCGAATATGTTTTGGCCATTATCTTTAAAACAGGATTTGCAACGAGTGACTGATTTGGCTTGTCTTTGCCACATATTACGTCTTCACCATAGAGATATAATAAGAATACAGTACTAGAGCACTAACTGCAATGTATTCGATGTTCGAAATACCCGGAGCTGTGTGTGTGTACCAATTAAGATGGCTACCATAGATTTAGCCAATCAAATTTTGCCTAAGCACCATCATTTGCAATTGCGCCCTCAATTTACACAGAAAGTTCAGTACAGATAGTTACCCGTATGTTTGAAACTCAAGCGTAGCGGTGTATGGGTGTAATGTCCACGATTTTAATTTTCATTCCTTGGTACTTTATTTTTGAATAAGGTGCTTCACTTTGCCTCGTTTTGGCTACGAATGTTTAATAATTTGTTATTACCATTACTTGCGCCGGCTAAAAATGGCAGCATCGTCCCAGTTTAGCTGAGTATCAGCTGTAAAGGGATTATCAAGACTAAAGACTCAATTAATTAATAATAGTCAGTCAGAGGGCTTATTTATGGTAATAATATATAAGTATATTAAGGCTAAAGGTGGCGCTTTACTACGACGGCCATCTTGGATGGTACACATACATAACTCTGCATTGCTTCGCCATTTTGTCAGCACTCTAGTTGTTTAATAGCTCTATTGTCTACACTCAGTGCAAGAGACATTACAAACGTAATTTTGCTATTGAAGGCTCACCATCCTAAAATCGGCTTACTGTCACTGTATGCTAATTTA
>NW_022726633.1:0-640 GCF_011630105.1 Anneissia japonica
GACGGCGCGTGCGATCTCAAAGGTTTGTTCGAATGCTTGTGCAGTCTGCTCTCCCTGCTGGCGAATATTCTCGAGACGAACGAGTACAGCGAGATGAAAGAGAGCGTGAGAACCATGTGCGACTGTCTGTTTCTCGGCGGTAGCTTTCTGAACTCGAAGAAAGAGAGAAAGCTCTTCACCTTCAAGGAAGGCAAGCTGATACGGAACAAGATCGCGTACGCGCGCGATCTCAAGAAGATGATAGCCGTGCCCGGCATCGAGTCGCCCTCTCCTTACATCGGCGATACCAAACCGTACATGCAATTCGGCAAATACTATCCGGACACGAGGTTGACGGCGAAGGAGTTCTGTCGAAAGCTGTTCACGAGTTCCCGCGACAACGACTCGACGCGAAAGTTGATGTTGAAGAAGGATACCGGTCTCGACGACGAAGGCTTCGAGAAGCTCGTACGTGCGTGCTTTTTCGTGAAGAACGTCGAGATCGGAACCACGTACCGGCTGTTGCGGTACGTGGCCGATATCGAGTTTAGGAGTCCGGCGTTGCATCTCGTCTTGACCTGTCTCGTGTACGGGCACGTCGTGCACCACCTCGCCGCCGAGGACCTCCCTCTGCGACCATGCACGTGGACTCTCCTCTTCG
>NW_022726634.1:0-4340 GCF_011630105.1 Anneissia japonica
CAGACATTTCCAGTCACACATTACTCTCCATAACGCAACACCCCTTGTTCCGTGTCATCTGGATTACGTCACCTTTTCCTGGTAAGGCAAACTTTCCCGGCGTGCTTTTTTCATGGATAAACAAACACCGCTGCTTTGCACATGAATGCCTAGACTTGCCACAAGTCTCTAATTTGATTTTTCGTAGTATTAGCACATTTCGGAAAGCGCCACCAGCGTCAATTTATGTCGAGAAACTTTTTTGATGCCTAATCCAAGAAAAAGTCACTATACTATGAAACGCCAAGAAAATAGGTAATATGGAACGCCATTAGTGCAAAAATCGATTTTTCCAGCTTTTTTTTTACTGATTAAGACAAAGATTAGGGATTGGAACCCAGTCTAATGAATGCCTTGCCTAGCTAGGGATACAAGAGCCGCATAGTTGGCATATAATACTTAAACAAGTTACCGTACGTCTGCAACTTTTATTCTTAGGCCCTAGTTAATTTTTTTTTTATTTCTCTCGAAAGTGTACTTTCTATCACATATAATTGCACTGTCTACTTAGGCCTAGGCCTAGTCATATTATTCCTTATCGTCCCCCGCTATACACAGTACATCAGTAGGCTAGCCCCCTCCCCCCAAGCTAGTACAGACGTTTCCTAGGGAACAGAACGTGATTGCACCTTTCTTCCCAGGTGTTCATGTAAATTTGCATATTGTTATCTAACCAGCTGAGCGTATTCCTTTGTGAAAATGAGTACCGTGGCGTACTCATTTTCACAAAGTATTTGCATCCCCTCTTGGAAAGAGGGAACTTCGAAATAATTGTCTCCATATTTTCGCTAATTAATCACCGTAATTTAGCTTACACTTAGGCCTATGCATGGAGGGAGCACTTAAAATGTACAATAATCATTTCACTACCCGACAAACACCGAAATTTATTCATGTATTACATAAATAGTTTGGCGCATGGTAACAACCAACTGGCAGACAATTTCCGGTCACACATTACTCTCCATAACGCAGCATCCCCTAGTTCCGTGCCCTCTGGATGTAAATGTAAAACAAAACAAAAGCAAATAGGCCTATTTACGATAGTATGATTAATGAGATATTTGTTGATTAATTTATAGAAATATATAATAGGTATATAGAGCCTACCATTAATAATGATTCAGCATATTAAATCAAAATAGATGTAAAATCTGGTTTTTTTTCAATAAAATGTTACCTATTTTTATTCTGTTGCAAAAAATAATCTTATAATTATTATATTAAGTGTCATTGTAAATTCTATGAGAATTTAATCAACATAATTTATGTTTCCAACTACTTTAGCATTTAAACAATTCAGTGGGCCTAACTCTAGATGTAAATGTTCTTCTCCTTCGCCCCCCCCCCCACTTCCCTATTTCAAGACATCTAGCTAGATACGCCACTGACTTACATAGCCAGATGAATGAAAATACTCAATCGATGTGCCAGCAAATCGTAACCAGCATCCACAATACCCTCACGATGTCACCGGATACGCAACTGCCAAAAACTATGTTTGGCAGCGCAGGGACCCTACCAATAAACAATCAACAAACTACCGGATTTCTGGTTTGATTTGCAAGGTACTACATGGCTCAACTATGTTTTACTTAGGGGTTAATTGGTAAAAATCGCACACAAATCATACTACGCCACTGACAACGCCGGGGACGCCAACTCGATTTTGAGATTAATTTTCCGATTAAAATTATACTAAATAACTTCTAATGACAAACTATTGTCTTTAGTTGTCTTTGTTGGTCATTCAACTGTCATTCTATCTATTTTTTCGGTGACATTACCATTCTCAATAAATTATAAAACACCCACATAACAACGTCACGTTAAATCGACCAGTGGGGACGCCGTGGTGACGCTGGTAGTGTCAATTTTCGTCGGAAGGTATCAAGATGATAAACAGTTTCATTGGAGTAAATTCTTGCTTATGTTATCCACATCATAGTTACCAACATGAGATTTGAAATGCGTGAGTGACTATACCAGTTGGCTGGGAGTGGGGGGGGGGGGGGGGGGGGGGGGGGGGGTCCAAGTGGCAGGGAAACATTTCATTACTGATCAATTTTTAGTAACTCGTTAGTGAAATAAGTAAGACCTTCAAGGAAAAACTGTACTCTCTCATGACTCAAGTTACTGCATCACCGTTTTTAGTTTTAATACAACCGATTTCTTCTAATTTCAAATACATTGTCACCAGAATTTGTGATAAATCGTTATCACGCATAGACTTCAAATGTGTTAAATGCGTGACAAATTTAGGATCACGCATGTGTTTTTGCAAAATGCGTGTTTCATCCAAAATCACTTTAAAATGCGGTACCGTCCCACACGATGCGAGACGGTTGGTAACTATGCATCACCTCCTGCCAACTTCGTTGTGCAGGTAATGAGATCTTTGATCATGGAAAATTGTGACCAAGTTTGACAAGTTTGTGATTAAAACTATGGGCTGTAGACAAATACATTAAAAAATAGTTTTTCGTTGATTGTGACATTGACCCTGACCCTTCAAAATTTAATCAGCTCTAGATAATAGGTAAAGGAACATTGTGGCCAAGTTTGACGAATTTTTGTTATAAACTATGGGCTGTAAGCTGTTCACAACAAATTTGCCGACAGACAAATAATAAATAAAAAACCAGGCAAAAACATAACCTCCTGCCAACTTCGTTGCGGAGGTAATAAGCGGTTGGGAATTTCCCAGGTTTCTGGAACTTTGAACTTTGAAACCACACGCTCGCTACCATACATCACTGTGCTACTGGCACGTATACGCTCTGATTTTAAATTTATTCTTCATATTTTACTTTTGCAATTATCGTTATTAAAACACCTGGAGGCGCGATTATAGGTAAGTTCGTATTGTGTTACTAAAGTGCAATTCGATAATAAGTCCATGGTTTATTTTAAATTCTATACCCTAACTTTTTTTTTTTCAAAACTCACAAACAAACCACACGAAGATTAAGAAATGACACAGGTTTGAATTCCCTGCAGAATTTATTGTTCCCTGTAGTGTCAATTTTTCTACAATTTTATGTTAGTATCTTCGGTTATGTGCAAACACTATTATGTGGTTTGGTCATGACATTATGTGGTTTGGTCATGCGGTTATGTGTTTAGTCATATGACGTTATGTAGTCTGGTCGTGATGTTATGTAGTTGGACATGACGTTATGTGGTTTGGACATGCCGTTATGTGATTTGGTCATGACGTAGGACATTTCGACATGACGTTATGTGGTTGGGACATATGACGTTATGTGGTTTGGACGTGATGTTCAGACGTTTGAACATGACGTTAGGACGTTTTGACATGACGTTAGGACGTCCTTATGAGTATGTGAAAAAGACGCCTTTACCACGCATTGGTAGACATTTTGAAGTGATGACAAACAGCAGTTTATACAGCATACAGTACCTCCACCCACATCATAATTACCCTCTGTATAAATAAGGTGTTATGTTTAGTAGGGACAATGGAAATGAAATACAATGAAACAAACATAGATATCATGCATGGATTCGAACCCGGGATCGGTAGTCCGAGGGAAACACTCTTATCTAACCACTACGCCAAAATTTTTTCCATGTATCGCTGTGAAATTAATTCCCATATCTTGAATAGAAGCCCCATGGGCTTAATCTCGAGAAGAGCAGGCCCATCTCGAAAAGAAGCTCCCTTTTGAGTGTTCAAAATTAATCTTGAAAAGAAGCCCATGGGCTTCTAATAAAGATGATAATGGGCTTCATTCGAGATTGTGGGCTTCTGACTGACGTTATTTTTTATTATTATGATAGAGTGTCAGTATTGATCAATATTATTTTATACTAGCATGGTTAAAGTAAAAAAAATATATTAAACAGAATTTTGATTTGTATATAGTTGAAAAAAGGATGTTTTCGACTTCTGAAATAAAGATGAAAAAGGAGAGCTGATTTAACAGTGTATAATAAGCCTACAGTATATTGAACAATAGTACTGTCTGTTCTTATCACATTTTAAAAACATGCATGAACTAAAGCGCACTCTGACCGAGAGCGCATACCTGCACACACATCTTATAATAATTCTCTGTATAAATAAGATGTTATGGTTAGTACGGAAAATGAAATAAAGGATAATTATAAAAACATAGACATTATTGGATTCAAACCCGAGGCCAAACACAGTGCTCAAACAACGGCCACGACGGGTGCTCGAACAAAGGACACGACGGATACAGCGTCGCTTTTAAGGAATGAGAGCGATATGATGCAGCACCACCACCCCCACTCAAACACACCCACCCCACCTT
>NW_022726635.1:0-1637 GCF_011630105.1 Anneissia japonica
GGAAGACCAGATATAACCCTAGATGAAAATACTGATGCGGGGATTGCTACCTCTGCCCGACAGTCCTTTGCGGCGACAAAAAGAAAAAAGATTACAGAAAGTGGGGAAAAAAATGCAGAGAAGAAGGAAAAGAAGTCGCACTCTGTAAGTTAGAATAATGCTTACTTCTATATGTACGATTAGTAATATGTTTTCTGACTGGTCTTAAGTTATAATTAAAAAGTACATAAAAAAAATATAAAATGAAAAGAAAACCCAAAAAATGTAGTCTGCATTTAATATCCTTAAATGTCAGAGGTTTGAGAGATAACCATAAAAAACGAAAAATGTTTAAAATGGTTAGAAGAACAAAATGTAGATATTGTTTTGCTACAAGAAACACACTTTGATAAAGCATCAATAAGTTGTCTTTCTAAATTTTGGAAAGGTGAAGCATATCACAGCTTCGGATCAACCAATAGTAGAGGTGTTTCGATACTGTTTAAAACAAGTTTTGACGCCAAAAAACATCTGTTGTAAATTTGTAGATGGAGAGGGTAGGAATATAATTGTAAGTCTAAAGCATAAAGATAAAACAATAAATTTAATTAATCTATATGCACCAAATAATTATAAAGAAAGATCACTTTTCTTTAAAAAAGTGGAAAAAAGATAGATAGTCTTTGTTACGGAAATGATGAATACATTGTCATGGGTGGTGATATGAACTGTGTTTTAGATCGCAACGTTGATCAAAGAAACAGTATCCCCCACTATGATAACTCACCGTTAGCTTTGAAAAATTGTATGTATAAACATATACTAATTGATATATGGCGACACTGCCATAAAAACACGTTTCAATTCACATGGAGAAGGAAAGATACATATAGGAGATTAGACTACTGGATCGTATCAAAAGCATTACATACAAATGGCGATATATGACATAAGGCCGGCCGTATTTACTGATCACCAGGCGATTTCACTTAAATTGTTTATAGATCAATGTGAAAAAGGTCCAGGTATCTGGAAAATAAATAATAGCATTTTAGAAGACAACACTTATTCCTTTAACATATTAAAAATTATTGAAAAGTTTAAAAAAATGAATATAATTTAAATCCAGAGCTTCTGTGGGAGTATCTGAAAGTGAAAATAAAAGAATACACATGTAAATATTGTGCAAAAAAAGAAAACAGGAAAAAAGAAAAAAAAGAAAAATTACTTAGAGCAGTCAATGTACTTACAAATAAGTTAAACATTGTTTACGATAAAGATATTGAATCTGTTTTGAAAAGTAAGACAAAAGAATTAGAAGCTATCTATGAGTCTGACGTTCGTGGTGCACAAATTCGCTCAAGAATACAATGGTTCGAAAAGGGTGAAAAAAACAATAAATTCTTCTTAGGGCTAGAGAAAAGCAAGGCAAAAAGAAAACACATCACATGTGTACTAAAAGAAAATGGTAAATACACGTCAAATATTGGTGATATCCAAAAAGAGCAAGTTAAGTTTTATGGAAACCTATACAAAAATAAAAATATACATGAGATTATGATTAATTCATATCTAAAGAAAACGAACCTTAAAAAAAAAACTCTCCGAAAACGAATTAGAAGAATGTGAAGGTAAAATCACGGTTGAGGAATGCACAA
>NW_022726636.1:0-932 GCF_011630105.1 Anneissia japonica
GTTTACACAGAATATTTTCAATGTAGGCCTACAGGACTTCGTAGCAAACAACAACACATTCTAAATTATTCTATATTATTACTGTATAGACGAACCTCTCTCCAAAATCAAGAAGTACTCCGCATGGGCGACGATCATTCGTTTAAACATGTGCTTGTTGCCCAGATAGATTCATGCTTTGCGCTGATTGGCTATGCACGCTCCAGGGTTTTAGCATTGTGAACCAGCCGCCACACTGCTGCCAGCCTTTGATCGCGAGCCCGCAATACACAACGAACGTATAAGACGTGATTCAAACAGATAAATTAAAAATGCATAAGATGGGTATGATTTAAACAAATAAAACAACAAACACATTTGACGGACATGAACGAATTTACATGAACGAATTTATGAGCGATATGACGGACAAGATTAAAAAAATAATAAAATAATGAAAACATAAGACGGACATGAAAAAATTCATAAAAGAACGAACGTATACGACGGACATGATTCAAACAATTAAACAAAGCCACCATAAGACTGACATTTCTCAAACAAATAACAAACGTATCGGACGGACATAGACAAATGATACTGTGTAGACGAATGAATAATTTTGTAATGAACAAAATATTTATGAACAAAAACAAACAAATATGAAACCAATGGACGGTTTTACAAATGAACATGTACCGGTACGCATGTAAAATGTAGATTTCTTTATTAAAAGCAAATATTTAGCTTCATCTATCCAATGTGTTGTAACAAGTGCAGAGTCTCTGCAATATACTGCAAATGTACAACAATATCATAATTATTTTGTGTAAAATTTTGTAAGTGCGCCTAGGCTAAGCCTAGTAGCTTCAGTAGTACCTAGGTGAGTCTAGGCCTACGACTGGTTTACTGAGGTCTAACACTAAGAGCCTCAAGATTTAGATATAAACGTC
>NW_022726637.1:0-1045 GCF_011630105.1 Anneissia japonica
ACACACTTCCTTTATTGGCTCTTAAGGGGAATCTCTTTTGTCTATGATTTTTCCTTACCGTCGTTTTAGTTTCCCCTTAGCAATACTACTTTCTCCTTAAGGTACAATACAACCTCGTTTTTACGTACCCCAGTTATACGAACCCTCGGTTTTACGTACGCCTCGTATCGACGATGACGTAATCAAAAAACCCGAAAATATTCAAAACAAATGGCACTTTCAGAGCAACCATAAGTAAAACGACTATAACAATAAACAAACCATATATATGCAACGTATTCTCATTAAACAGCAATGTTGATTGAGTCTAATACCGGGTTGTTATAATCTAAAACCAGGTGAACTGAGTGAGATGAACAACTACCGATGGTGCTCAAAATAATTGCTTTCCTCTTCTTTAGCTTCATGTGGCAAACCATGGAAAAACTCGTCTGGTCAAATTTTTTACACGAAGCTGGGTAGACATAGTTTCGTACACAAACGCTAATTGGTTGGCTCACCCAGTGCATAGCACATGGTTGCTGTTTCACGTACACGAATGCTAATTGGTTGGCGCACATGGTTTTCATTTGTCTCAACAGGCCCATACAACACCACAGCTCTGTTGTTTAGAATAGGCATGAAGGGGAATTCCCAAGTTAAACCTTTGTCGTATAGGTAATCTTACAATATTTTCATGTTCTTTAGTTAAATAAAAGATATAAAGAGATGAATTAATACACTAGACACATGGTTTTATTTGAACACTATATTATGACATCGTAAAGTGATGAATGAAAACACTAAACAAATGGTTTTATTCGTAGGCCTAGAGGCTAGGTCTAGCCTAGGTAATATCATTCGTTCATACATACGTTTTATTGAGCGTTACGTACATATTAGTTCAAAGGTTACCGCAAATTTAATCCAACCTCTATTTTACGAATCCCCTGATTTACGTACGGCCTCCGGTCCCGTACCGTATGTAAAATCGAGGTTCTACTGTACTGTTTTTAACCCTCTTCATTGTTTTAGTTTCCCCCTATGGATACTTCTAAGCTCATAT
>NW_022726638.1:0-822 GCF_011630105.1 Anneissia japonica
CAAAGTTATATTTTGTTGTAAATGTTGTCTGCTTAATTTGTATTTTTATTTTTACTGTCATTATTAATTTAGGCTTGTACAAAGTTATATTTTGCTCATAAACATTTTTTAAGTTGATTGTTTTTATTGTAAATATTCTCGAAGCATTCCGTTTATATTTAAATGTTCAATTAAAATCCTTTTTTAACCAAACTACTCCACCTTCTGCTTTCTGCCAATATTTTTGCGTGTTAAAAATATTTTGTTGATGGTTTCAATATTTTTTTTATAATTCCCATAATAAAAGATCATATAATCAGTAATTCTGTAAACTTCACTTTGTAAAAATATGGTAGGCCTATAACATATAACAAAAATGCTCAAAGTACTCTAGTACTAATTGAATATTCCTAATTATTGATGTGTAGAAAGTGCGTCACAATATTCAGATTTATATGAATTTATTTGTATTGTTAAAAATATTATTCAGTTTTCATTAATTATTTTAGCTGACATGTCCGAAACAGAAGAATTATGGAGGAACGATTACTACAGCTGGAAGTTTAATGACCTACCTGAATGGCAGAAGGCGTTCGATGATTACAAAGCAAACAAAGTCTGCACCTAAAGAATACAAAAACTTTAAATAATATGTAGGTCTGTGCCTAAATTTGAGAATATATTTAAAGGAAGACTGCGAATCAAAATACTTACATACAAATACTATAGTTATTAATACAAATTGTTGTTGTAATATTAACGTCCTAACAGCACCACGTGTATCGTACGGTGGATTTTTATTTGGTAATAGAGACTAGACTTAATAGGAATGTGTTAATATAT
>NW_022726639.1:0-526 GCF_011630105.1 Anneissia japonica
CCCCCACCCCCTATTTCCAGACTCCTAGATATGCCACTGATCAGGAGAATGTACCGATTTTAAATATAATACAAATTTAATAACAACATTTAAAATTTATTTAAATAATGACCGAGATGTATTACTGTACTTATTAGTGGTGGACTATAAAAGTGTGATATTTCACATAGCAAATGAACAGATCTTAAATGAAGTGGCTTATTGTCTTGAACATTTTGACACCTTTTTTAAGAAAATCGGTTGGAAAATGGGACAGTGCCGGCCAAAAAACGAAATTGAGGCAGGGTGTGGGGGGAGGTAGGGAAATGACACTTTCGATGGTTGAAATACGTGAAGTCACATTTTGGTAATATAACAGTGTCTATAATATGTTTTTGAGGCCAAGGAATTTATTAGTGGTGTCAGAAATAGCTTAACAATTAATTATAGTGGTGAATTTTTAAATTTTATGCTTATACAAGATACGCACTCTAGGATAAAAAATAGGTACCATACTATGTAATTTTATGTCATTAATCATTGTAGC
>NW_022726640.1:0-1185 GCF_011630105.1 Anneissia japonica
GTGGCAAATAGTAGCATTGTTGCTGTGGCGGATCCAGCGGGGTTCAATGGGTTCGGACGAACCCCCCTCTGTGAAGAAACGTAACAAAATACTATTGGTTCCTGGCTTATATATATATATATATAAGGAATTTTGTTGTTGTCTTCTTTTATAATGAGAAAATTATTTTTCAAAATATTTAATTAAATTTGTTTTTATTTTTGGATACCTTCATGGGTCAAATTTGGCCCGCGGGCCACTTATTAGGAACCATGGTCCTACACGTTTTGAGTTCATAGGAGGTCGGCCTTACCCACCATAACCAGAACCAGTTAACCATACCAATCAATTTTTAGTAACGCGTCAGTGAATTAAGTATTCACGTAAATACTGTACTTACCTGACTGCGTGCGTGTTTGATGCTGACAATCACATAATCAACATTGGTTGTGCCAATGAACGCGCAAGACCGCACGCGCCGCTAAAGCTTTCGGTGAATTGAATCTCAAACGAGATAACGAAGGCTCTCTAATGACTCAAGTTACTGCATGATTGTTTTATATTTTTAATAAAACTAATTTCTTCTAATTTTAAATATATTTTCCCCGAATTCGTGATTATTCGTCGTCATGCGTAAACTAATTAATGCGTGACAAATTTAAGATCACGCATGTGCCAAATGCGTGTTACATCCAAAATCACTTTGAAATGCGGGACCGTCCCGCACGATACAAGACGGATGGTAATGCCTTTTGTAAGCCAGGAACCAATAGTATTTTGTTACGTTTCTTCACAGAGGGGGGTTCGTCCGAACCCATTGAACCCCGCTGGATCCGCCACAGCAACAATGCTACTATTTGCCACGGTATGTTCAAAGTAGTTTTAGATCCGAACAGCAAGATTAACAACGTAAACGTTTGTTACGGTACGTAATCGCCGTGAAATAATTACGGAGAGGATTACTAGACCATTACCAACAATACCGGTTATCATGATCAATGTCATACAAGCAACTTGAAATATACGTTCAGCGCTGCTTCATGTTACGACTGAATGAAGGAGTATGAGTATGAGAGGACTGATGCATTCATACTGCGTCCAAGAATGATTTATCCCTAGATCTAGTACTAGGGCCCAATTAAAAAAAGAAATCAACACTTCTTTAACTCAACAAATATACAGTACGTATTTTAATTGTCATATTTC
>NW_022726641.1:0-572 GCF_011630105.1 Anneissia japonica
ATTGTAATCTACTGTTGCTATACTCCAATACAAGAAGGTGTCCTTGGTTAGTAAGAGTAACATCAATGACATTACTCATTTGACCTTCTTTTGTACCATGTGACCCTATTGTTTTGATGGTCTTGCCATTATTCATGTCAAACATGTACACACAGCTACTGAACCCACCTCCTGCATACAAAACATTTGATGTCTCATCCACATGAATGCTCCATGGTGTATTCTTTGCTCCCTCACTAATTGTTTTAATCAGCTGACCATTCATATTGCATATTCTGACAGGTTTATTATCATTGAAATCACTGAATGCTATGTTACCATTCTTCATTGTGTACATTCTATTAACTAGCACACCTTGTGGTAGTGTAACCTTACCAATATATTCTCCTGATTGCTTGTACTTGAGCATTTCATTTGTCTCACATGAAACTAGTAAGGAGTCATCTTCACACTTAACTACATCTCTAATACTTGTTGCATTTATTTTAATAGTATTTACTAATCTTCCCTCTTCTACTTTGATTATCATTGGTGATTGGTTAATTGGTTCATCACCAGCACTCACATCTAGT
>NW_022726642.1:0-623 GCF_011630105.1 Anneissia japonica
AAAAAAGGATTTTCAAAGATATTTCTCCGCTGGAAACCATAGGTTGCTGATTAACGCATAATTTTAGTAAATCAACTTTGACCTTTGTCATCCTCTGTTTCTACTACCTCACATTTTCTTTTCTTTTTTATCTCTGGTTTTACCACTGCTGCACCTCCAGTTCCATTTCCAGCAGCAACTCGTTCAAGAGACAGGAATTACCTTCTTGAAATGATTTTTGATGGCTGACTGCCAAGAACTCTAAAATAACATTCAAAAATCTAATTCAACAATGAAAGTTAATGTTCTCTTTAAATATTTTTAAAAATCAAGGGCGAAAATTATTTTTTTTTTTGTTTTTCTTATTTAGCAAATATAAATTGCTAAAAACATCTAGACGGAGAAGAAAATAAAATAAAATTTGTTTGGTGGAACACTGTAAATGGGATGGTTAAAGTGCTTTAAATTTATATAATTAGGAATAGAAATATGTAATTCTTATTTTAAGGCAGCGGTGGGCTAATTAGTCAAAAATAAAATTTCATTTTTATTTAAAATCATCATTTTAGCGAGCGGTGGATTGCTAAAAACTTGTATAAAAAAAGGTTTAGCCTTGTGTAAATAAAATATTATAAATAATGTAA
>NW_022726643.1:0-1528 GCF_011630105.1 Anneissia japonica
ATTATATATTATATAAAATATTATATATTATATAAAATATTTTATAAATATATAACGAAAAAACCAATGCCTATTTTCGTTGGCCATTTATTGAACACTTGGCGTTTGCCGAGTGTTCACTTATTATTTAGCAAATGTCCTTGATGTGTCTGACCATTTTTCATGGTCTGACTAATGAGGCCATTTGCTTTTTCAATGGAATTTTAATTATACCGTAAATCACATAGCCTAAAACCTCAAAACTGTTTACATAACCCTATAAATGCTTGCAGTGTTCATTCAGTAGTACATTTGATCATAGAGAAAGTAAAAAATAGAAAAAAAAAAACATCTTCTTTAACTTTTATATAAAAAAAATATATTCTTATTCAAGAATTGTTTTCAGAAAATTTGATATTTTCCAATAATCTTCCTTCTTACCGTTATCACAAATGTTAAGTTATATATTCGTATATACAGGTCAGGAATTAAATTCATAATACATTCATAATGTATACACACATTCATGTTTCTCTATAAATAGTGAACTGTGGTCGCTAAATAAATCGTTCGCAAATCGTTCGATAATAAAGTAGATTGTTTCCAAAGAGGTTTACTAAAACGATTTTTAAATATTCATTGGCCATAACGAACATTGAACTCTATAAAAAAAAAAAAGAACCGATCTCCCAACTTAATAATAGGAATATAATCTGTTGTATTAATAATACGATAAAAAAGATATAGTGACTATGCTTTAATTACTATGACAATGAAAACTCTGTTACGGTTTATTAATTTCGAGTTGCGTGGAAAAACCCATGATAATGTTTCTAGAGAAAATCAGCTGTGGTTGCAGTTGTGTAATTAACTTTTTTATATTTAACTTTTATAGTTAAATAAGAATCTTTGGAATAAGTAAGAATCTTTGGAAAGACAGATTAAAGACCAAAGAGTACCAGTGAAACCTCCTTGTTCGTAATTTTTGGAAGTCTAGTAATAAACAGTGTTCGTTTTATATGAGAATCGATAAAACCACCGCCATGATAAAATTGTATGCTACGCCAACAAAAGTAAATTTTGTCAACAAAGCATAATATTGTAATTTTTTTAAATTTTTATTATTGTTGATTAGTTGTAGTACAAGAACTTGAATTTGCTTGTATTTTTTAAGGGTCGTTTAGAAAATGCAAACATTTTCACAAACATACAGATGATATTTGGGAGCGACTCCTTATGTTCAGTAGAATGGATGTACACTATATAAATACGGTCACTCCATACCTTTCTTGTGTATTGGATTGTAGTTTTAATATTGTATCTAAGCCTACAGTTTAATCTCTTTATATCTACACATTATGTCAGTGATTGTGTAGATGTGTGCTTCACATTTAGTTAAAATAGATAATTATATAATTAAAGTTAAAAGCAAAACTCTTGTGTGTGCCGCCGTTCAAAAGGCGATACCTCCTTGCTCGACCAACGTAAATGAATAAATAAGGAATACTGTTACGTTTGTTGTATGTTATTATATTTTTTTAAAACAGTG
>NW_022726644.1:0-1976 GCF_011630105.1 Anneissia japonica
GACTCTGGGGGCACCACTGGGTATACAGTAATAGCATTGAGAATAGTGTTGCTTTCATTTTAGGTGGGAGAAAGACGCTTATTTAAACAACAATTAAATTTAACATTTGGTATAATTTAGCATAATATTCCATTAGCCCTTAGCATAATTTGATTTGGATCACTGGTCACGAAGAAAGTTATAGGCCTACTATACAATTAAGTATTGCGGACGCATAAATAACGCTAAATGTTTTGATTAGATAGAGAGTAATTAATGTGATCTACCAGAATTTTAATGATGGAACCGATAGTTCGAATGGAGGAATTATTGTCTTGCTTAAACAGATTGTTTACCACCTCCACATGCTACAATGTAGCTTGCAACAATAGAAATCCTGATAATTTTACTTGTAAATACTTGCATAATTCTGAAAATGTATTTTTAAAACGTTTATAAATTTATTTTAAAAAATCCAGACCCCTCCCCCATAACTCCACTTTTTCATCCACACCCCGACAAAACACCCTCTCTAACAAGGCTTGACGAATAAAACACTTCTTATGGCTTCTAAATTCATCAATAGCTCAAAGGGAACTGTGTTGTTGCTAAGGAGTTTCTTTTACTGCTACTGTGATTTTTCTTCAATTTCTTTAGTACTTTTAAAGCCCTTTTGCTCAGAAGTTATATGCCAGTTTGTAGAAAATAATTATAATTCAAAACTATCTTAACTTTACATACATAATGATGTGCTCTTATTCATTTACATAAAAAAAACCCCATTTTGATAGGGTACGAGTTTACAGCCCTTTTGTGATCTTGGGTCACATTTGCTCAATATGGTAATAACACCAAATGCGAAAATGCGATTTCCCCATTTCAGGAAATACGCCACTAGTATTGTTATACAGTACATAACAAAAATTGAGTCGTTGCATACATATTCTTCTTTCAATAAATCGATGAACCCCAAATAAAACGGGGGTCGGGGTTTTCCTCGGGGAAAATGTTTGGTTCTTAGATGGCGAGAAATGAGTTTTCAGTTTCATGACTTCTGAAGTGTCTTTTAATCAAAATTCAAGGTTTTCCCCTTTTATAAACGGTCAGGTAATTTTTTCTCGTTCTTATTACAGTAAATAGGCCTATGTGTGTGTGTATTATTTTTTTTCCCCAAGAAGGGGCTCAGGACCCCTCTGACTCCTCCCTCAAATCCGCCAATGGATGAAAACTTCTAATGCATCTCTGTAGCCATGCCTTTCACACACAGTGCCCCTGTTCCCCCTACTGCATCCGCCCTTGATTACTGACATCATTTCCATCTCCACTCAATTTGCCTGCCCGAGCAGACAATAATTCGTTGTTATAGTGTCCGATAATTTTTACGTCTCGTGTTCTCTTAGTCTGTTTTCATTTCTAGGCAAAGCTCCCAGAGTGTACTCGACGAATCTAATAAATGTCGCTCTAATGCATTGGTGAAAATGAATAAAGCTTAGATTACCTAGGAAGGGCCAAGAAAGTCATGTGGTTTATAACAAAGAAATAGATTTAATACCAACAATTGCACGGCCACACGCGCTTATACTTAATACCAACTTCTTATCCGTTGCGAGGTTTTTTTTAAACAAGTGTGGCGCCAGCGAGAATCCTACATCCGCCCCAGGGGGCAGGCCCCTGTGGGGCGGATGCAGGATTTGGCGGTAGGGGGTGCGAGCAAGGGCTCAGATCTGATTTGAAAGGTAAGAGGACATTTCATGGAAATAGTATATTTAGAAGGCTGGAAATGACACTTTTATATAGTAAAATTTATCATCATCACATTACCATTAGTCAAAATTAACCACCAACAAGTCCTCATGATATTTTATCAGCTATTTCAGCAACCATTAAAGATCTAATTAATATTTGATGTACAGTGCTATAGAAAATAAAACTTTAAAAACATTGTCTTCGATGTATTTACTTTACCTACTTCAAAACCGCGAGTCCACAACCACCTC
>NW_022726645.1:0-34848 GCF_011630105.1 Anneissia japonica
AATAAACGACAACAGAGAAGTTACATCGTCTCCTGGCTATGTTGTTGTTCTACCTGTGTTACATTAAGAATTTGTAAACTTTTTTTGTGTTTTTTTTTTTTTATCTCCATTGTTGTGGTTCTTGTAATGAAATTGTCCATTTTAATGAATTGTTTTTGTTGTACCTTGTTGTTCTTTTTTACTTCTCCGTCCCGGAGGTTTTCTTGAATAAATTGAATAATCACTATTTTAATTAATTTGATTGATAAGATTATTGTACAAAGAAACTGAATTGTTTTGCAATGTGTATGCTATATGCTACTTTCGTTTACTTTATACCTTACTGTAATAATATATTTAACAGTATAAAATGTTCTTAGTTTTGTTTGACAAATATCATTAAGAATTTTAATATTGAAGTTCAATATACTCATAGAAAATGATTTAACTTGTTTGTAGTATTTATTGAATTGAAGACTACTGGAATAATTTATGAATTGATTGGATGTTTTTAAATGGAGCAAATCTGAAATCAGGCAGAGGAATATTGGTAAACATATTTGGGCAGATCAAAGATTTTTTTAATAATCAACGTGTAAATGTTGATTTCATTTTCTCAGATTGTTCAATTCTACTGTTACTGGAAGAAAGAGTTTACACAACAAGTTCATGACCTTTGACATGTGATAAATAGCAAGAGAAACAGATGATGTACATAATGTGTAGAAGGTATGGATGAAATAAGTTATAATTTAATTAAATATATTTTATTTGGTGAGTTTTGAATGGAGTAATCAGAAGCATTTTATATTCACTGAGTCTAAAAAAAGTTGTTACATATGTTGTAAATAATAATAGGCCTAATCATATGCCTGAAAATAATAAATAATAATGTGTGGTTTTTATATAGCACAAATAAAAGAGATTAATACAATCAAAAAAATAATCTATCAGATTAGTCTCATTTTAATAAAACAAGAAATACCACTTATTCACATTGCATGCAATCTGTTTAACAGTAATATTTCAATTCTATTTTTTTTTTACTTTCAAAACTTTTTGTACAAGAACGAAGGATTTTCAGGTTATGTTGATGCAATTATCAAACTCATTACTGTACGATGACCACAACAATTATTGTACAAACATCAAATAAAGATGGCAGTGATCTGCTAAGATTCACGACCACTGTTAGTGGCCAGTGGTTCAAAGATACAGGAAATGCGGTCAGATCATGCAAATTTCAACCCCTGTGGTCAAAGGTAAATCATTAATAACTTTTTATTAAAATTTTGTTTAATTTATTTAAACAAATTATTATGAACTTTTATGAAGACACAAAATCATTTTTTTATTCTTTGAAATTTGAAGGGATATTTCAGAAAGTGGCGCGCACTCATGATGACAGGGAAGTATGAAGAAGCTCTGATGTCGTTACTTCAGGTACTATCGCTTGACCCCAATGTCACCAGCGCTAAAACAACACTGGCTCAGGTGAGAAACTATGTAAATAGTACTGCAATAGTAAATATAGTTGTTGCAAAACAGTACTTATAATCTTGTTCTACAATGTCAGGTCAGTGGACTTATGTAACAGCCAATCATAATGCAGCTCATTCTTATATAAGCACTGATGCATACGTTATACAACTTTTTCTATTTAGGCTGGGAGATAATATCTCCTGATATGAAAACAATCGAATTATGACACACGTCACCTTTATTAAAACTTGCTTTCTACAGGTATCTGTACTGGATTCATTTCTAATTGAGAATTAGTCAACAATTTATCTAATAATTATAATGCTAAATGTTTTTTTAATAATTGAACGAAAATAAATAAAAGTAAGCTTTGTTTTTGCTTTTTTTTGTATTTGATATTCTTTTGTTACTTGGCATTTATGCTGATCCTTATATTTCCTTTCACAGCCTTAAAAAAATTTTTTTTTTTTCATTTAAAAAATTTGTTTTAACATTAGTTATTTTTAACTAATCAGTAGTAATATTAATCTTTATCCAGATAATCAAATCTTCTTGGACAAAAAAACAAACTGTTAATGCCCATATAGAATCATGATGTGCCCATATATACAGTAGTTATGATGTGCCCATAAATGGTCATGATGTGCCCATATATAGTCATGATGTTCCAATACATAGCCGTAATGTCACGATGTGAAATGTTTTTTTCAAGTAAAATTGTTTTTACTACTGACATGCTTCCCCAGGTACTACAGAAAATTTTAACTCACTTACCAACATCGGAAAATTTAAAATGTGCGGAACTTCAACATCATGGTATTCTTGGTAGGTGTGCGCATGGAATGACAACACCATTCAGTGTCTTCTCATCTGGATTGGATGACCTGGCGTCAGCAATACTTGTAGGTTTTAACCAATCAGTACAAGGAGGGAGTACAAGTAGTAACCAGTCAGGTGACAGAGGGAGTTCGAGTAGTAACCAATCAATTGAAGGAGAAAGTGCCAGTAGTAACACTAGCAACCAAAGCTCTTCCACAGGTGTATGCTCCAAGGTAATTGAAAATATTTTCCATATTATTATATGATTATTGATTTTTATTAATTGAATTATGATGCTAATTGTTTATTATGACAAAAAGAATTGTAGCCAAGGAGAAGAAAAAGAAGAGGTAGAAAAAGAAGAGAAATGGTAGGATGACAAGTGGCCTATTCAAGAATTTTAAATTGGGGGGGGGGTGTGTATTTTACATATATGAAGGGGACTACCTCAGGCCCATCATAGTGGGGTCTGGCTATGAAATCTTATGTCACTCGAAAAAGCTCCGCGCATAGCGCTCTGCAAATGAGCCAAGAACAAAACAGCCGCATGAAAATGATTGCGTGATGCCTTTGAAGTCTAATGTGTTCCCCGCCACCAAATGCTCAACGGGCTTAGTTTACCAAGAAATTGAACATGGCGAAATGGAGAGCACCTTCTTTTCTCAATTCGTACTACTTACAGTCAATCACTATGACTGCGCAATCGTTTTCACCTTGAAGAAAATGCATATTTTTCAAGAAATATCAAATAAATTAATATTTTCTAAAAAAAAAAGTTTCAAATTTAATAAAACATTTACATAAGCTTTAAAAGTATGGTGTATTTTAACTTGAATTTGCTATAAATTGGATAAAACTCAATAATTCTGATTTTAACAGATGTTAATTAAGGAATGATTGAGGATTTTTAGAGTTAACAATGGTTAACTATTCGAAAATTCAATTCAAAGTCAAAGTAGTTTTCAGTTTTATTTTCCGCCTCAGTTTCATAGTTGAAGCAGTCAATCTTTAGACAAAATTGTAATCAACACATAACTAATTGCAACAGAAATTTTTTTCAGAATCTGTCCTTGAAATGTACACATATACATACTAAAAGTCTGAAAAAATCCAATGGGTTAAAATCAAATGGTTTATCGCAAAACTGCTGTGTTGAAGCGTATAAAAGCCTGCTGTTGCCAAGTACTTGCTAATCCAAAAAATTGTTAATAATAAGGTAGATCGGCATGGAACACATTGGTTTGTTGAGTCAAATGAATCTGTTGCCAGGTGATCTTCTAAATAATACCTCCATGGTTGAAGCAAGAGTTGTTAGTAACAGAAGGGGTGGAAAAGAGTTGCTAATAACAGAGAGAGTGGAAAAGAGTTGTTTATTACAGAGGTGGTGGAAAACAGTTGCTAATAACAGAGGGGTTGGAATAGAGTTGTTCATAACAGAGGGGAGTGGAAAAGAGTTGTTGACGTAGTGGAAAAGCATTGCTAATAATAGAGGGGTGGAAAAGAGTTGTTCATAACAGAGGGGAGTGGAAAAGAGTTGATAATAACAGAGGTTGGGGGAGAGGGAGGTGGAAAAGACTTTTTATTGCGTGATTGATTGAATGATTGAAATAATTTTAATTTGTTTATGTACAGGTGAGCGAGAGCTTAGCTTCTAAATCAGGAAGCAATTCTGAAGACACTTACTGTAAAGATGAAGTAAAAACCAAAGGTATGAATGAATTATTAATTAATTAATCATTAATTAAATATTTTACAATGATTAAAGAAAACAATTTGTTATGAAAGAGACACATTAGATATTGTTATATCAATTTAGTATTGGGGAAAAGGTATCCCAAATACATTGTTTCGTGGCTGAATTAGGTGCAACCTTTAGTTTTTATTTTAGCGAGAGATTTAATTTTAATTATTATTTTGTATTTTTTCAGATGCCTTTGATATTGGTGCAGTGTGCGCTCAAAAGAAACGAAAGCATTCTGACCCCACTACTGGTATGTCTAATTTCAGTGTTCTTATAAATGCTTTTATACATAATGATTATACCATAATAACTGAGAAGTCGCACGGCATTATAGAATCCGTCCCAGGGAACAGATTGTTCATAAGGTATTTGATCCGATGACTGGTGTGATAATGTGAAGCACTTTAATACATTCGCTGCCAGGGACTTACATTCACGTCCACACCTCTCCAACATTCCACTGTTGTATTGCACGTAAACTCTCTGGCAGTGGTCGTAAGAACCCAGAATTAGTGATTTCAATACAGTTGAATGAAATGTTTTTCATATGGTGGCGCCCTTGATAACATGGTGTATGGGATGAAAGTAGGAGAAAAGTCTTGGCAGTTAATGTGTTAAAACCCTTGGAATGAAAACATTCTTTATTTTCATTTGTAGGTACAGAGTTGAAACCATGTGAACCAAGGTTGATTGCACCGCACCTTCTAACTCGAAGCGACTACGAATGTAGCCTTTGTTTTCGGCTGCTTCACAAACCTGTAACAACACCGTGTGGTCATACCTTCTGTACAGGTTGTCTCAATAAGTGTTTGGATCATAATCCTCGGTGTCCGCTATGCAAGCACTCCTTAACAGAGGTAATTCTAATCGCACCTCGCATAAAAGCAATAAGTAATTGCTCACTGTATCTTAAGATACAGAGTGGGGGTAGTGGGGGACTGGAAATCACATGTCTCCTCAACTCCATTGTAATTTTACATGCAATTTGGCCTCCGGGTCAAAATAAGTGGAATTTTGTAATATTTATCTAGGTCTTTTTTTTTTTTAGCATATTTTAAATGTGTTGGTAGAAACATTATGTTCTTAAGAATTTATTTTTAAAATGCTATGCCCAACATTTAATTACAAAGACACTATTACAGGATATCAAGTTGCATACTTATTTTAAAAATTCAATACAAATCAAAGAAATTTAAATTTTCATTTGTTATTAGGTTTATTTATTAAAGTTAATACCAGGTTAATTTATTAGAGGAGCGAAATTATACTACATGAATCAAACCAAAGACAATATTTTTATTTCTTTTACAGTATTTAGCAAGCAAGAAATTTTCAGTCAATGATACAAAAGATAATAAAACAGTACTTTGAGAAAGAGTTTCATGAACGAGAGGAGATCCATGTTGAAGAAATGGAAGAATTACGGGGTAAGAATCTTGATGTTTAATTAAAAACAACCTACAGTTTTGTTCATTTCTGCTAGAATATATATTTTTGAATTGATGATTTATTCAGTCTTCTTCATATTTCAACAAATAATAATGTGATTTAGTTCTTTTAATGTATGTTTCATTGAAAAAAAAGAATGATAAAAAACAATTTTAGCATAAAACTTATTTTACATATTGATTTTTCTCTTATACAGGGCATCTAAAGGCCATGGAGAGTCTGTGATCCCACTATTCATTTGTACGATTGCATTTCCCACAATCCCCTGCCCATTGCACATCTTTGAGCCTCGATATAGGTTGATGATTCGTCAGTGTATTGAGTCTGGGTCTAGGCAATTTGGAATGTGTGTTCCATCAGAACAAAATGAGTGAGTATTGAGTTTTTATCTTAGACAATGAAAAATTACACAGGAGATTTTTTACAACACAACACTGGTAACTAGATTCTGAAGAAGTACCAGCCATGTGCCTTCGCTAGAATTGAAGAAGCCCCAGCAGAATGCCTTCGGTAGAACCCAAAGAACCCTCAGCCAAGTGCCTTCGCTAAACCTGAACAACACTAGAAATTGCAAATAAAAGATATATTACAAAATACCAGCCAATATGTGATGCCAGGCCATGATAGAGCAATTTTAAATATGAAAAAATATATATATTAGTAATAAATAAACATGACTGGTAAGTTGAAAAACAAGTACTTTATTCGATAAAGATAATGTGATAAAAAAAAAATATATATTATAATATTTAAAACTAAATTTAATTTTCCATTTCTTTTAGATTTTCTGATTATGGTTGCATGCTGGAAATTCAAGAAGTGCAAACATTGCCAGATGGAAGGTCAATCATTACAACTGTAGGGGGGAGGCGATTCAAAGTGTTGAGTCGGGGAATGCGTGAAGGGTACAACACAGCCAATGTGAGGTTTATTGAAGATGACACTGTACAAGGTATGTAGGTTTACATTCAAATAAACTTCTCATGACTAAATAACGGAATTCTTTAATCCTCAATTTAAAGAGACTTCGTCATTGCACCATTTATCGTATTTGAAGTGTTGATGATGGTTCATTTTTGGATGAATACATTTTACAGTGACCTGTGACATTCATAATATATAATAATAATGTTATTTGAAAACTACACTATTAAATCAGTGGCACACGTCATGTCACAATAAAACTATAAAACCACAGACAAAAAATGATGCATGTATACAGAAATAAGAGACAGCTTAACAGACAATTCAATAAAATGTACAAAGAAATTTAAAATCAATTAATTTTAAACTAAGCATTTAACACCATTCAAATTTTTTAAAATACAAGTAAAACAGGAACAGGTAAACTGTGCAAAAAGATTAAAATTTTGATTAAGACGACTTTAAAATTTATTAGAAACTGTACATTAAATTGGTAGAATACGCTGCTATCCACATTTTGTCCAATATACGTTTAAGAAACATAAAAAAAATTGTCTTTTGCACACTACAGATTTTTAAAGAAAAAAATATGAAACATCAAGAAAATGTATTAAATTTATTAAATAATAGACATTTAGAAAGATTATATATATAGGGTGTTTAAAATGGTTTGAATTTGCTAAGAATAAGACTTAAGATTAAAATCATGCAATGCTGTATATTCTGACTCAGATTGTTCTTAAAAGTAGGGTATGTGATCGCCACACTCTTAATATATGCTTTGCAGTACTTATCCAATGTTACCCAATGCCATTCACAGCTTGATTTCAAGATTTCCTGAGATAAACAAGTGCCATATCCTCTTCTCCCTTTGTACATAATGTGCATGTGATGTCATGATCAGTAAACCAATAGTGGGTTTGAGATGTTAATGGAACAGTATTTGATCTGGTATTGAATTTCAGGAAAAAACTGTGAAAATCAAGTTTGGCCATTATATAACATTCACAATCCTGTCGTGTTTTAATTTGAGAATACATTTTAAATGAAGACTTTCTAATTATTTGCTCGTTCATTTCCTGAGCATTATGTTCTCGTACTAAATTTTCACATACATTAAACATTGCCATGTTGAATTTGTTCATACGTAGCTTATCCAACTTTTTATCAATTTCTTTCTTGTAGAGGATGACATTAATCAACTGAACACATTACATCAGTCGGTATACAGTGAAGCTTCGTCATGGTTCAATGCCCTTAGGTCCGTCTTTCGTTCACGGATCTCTAAACACTTCGGAGGAATGCCAGCGTTACCGGAAAACCCGCTAGAATCACCTGATGGCCCCGGATGGACTTGGTGGTTGCTAGCCGTCCTTCCTGTAGCCCCAAGAGGACAACTAGAATGCATGTCAATGACAAGCCTTAGGGAACGTCTGTTGTTCCTACGAAGATGCCTGTGAGCAGCGTCAGAGTCGTAGATCTGTAAATTTGTAAAATATTATCTAATAATGTCCATACGGGTTTAAGCGTCTACAGTATTTAAACTATCAGCAGTATTTCAAAATATGTGGAACATTGCCCAAGTAAAAAATTGATAGGTACATACTAACTGTGGTTGTATCTGCTTTACATTTCTTTGATTCAAATCCACTATTAGTAGTCACACCGGAGTATGTGTCCTTTTCATGACAATGTAGAAGGCTTCCTTTAGGTTTTGAGGGGTTCTGTATTGGTTAACAAAATTATGGCATAAAAAATATTATGGAGACTTTTTGATATTTGCTAAAATTTGTTTAAATATTTGTCTTCTTTGTTTTATCCAAGTTTTATTTTTGTGGACATTTATATTTATTGGCCTTTTATTCTGTGATCACTACATTACATTTTTATTCTTGTGTTTTATCTGCACTTATTGTTTTCTTTTTCATTAATTTAAAAAAAGAAATTTGTAGGTCTGATTTTATTCGTCTCAAATTTTGTGGCTCTTTGTTTATTGATTTTATGTTTATTGATTACTAATCAGCTTAATAAAATTACATTAATTAACGATGGAAATCATGTAATGACAATAAAGACATGTGTAGGATCAATGTTTATTGATTAGCAATCATCTTAATGAGATTACATTGATTAACGATAATGAATACAATAAAGACATGTGTAGGATCAATGTTTATTGATTAGCAATCATCTTAATGAGATTACATTGATTAAGGATAATGAATACAATAAAGACATGTGTAGGATCAATGTTATTTTTTATTGACACACTGCAAAGGTTCATTAAAATTGAATATTTTCTAATATTTAAAACGTTACATGAAATGCAGTAACCACATGATTTTGATGACCACTCTGTGGTTAAATTTAAATATTACTTTGTTAATAGATTGTATTGTAGAAATGTGAATAATAAATAATGTTTAACAATATACTTCATAAATAGTTTTAGTTTATCCTAACAAACAAAACAATACCATCTTTTAGATATTCTGTCTGTGTGTATTAGCAAATAAAACAATATACTTTATAATTAGCTCTTGTAAGGAAGTGTTCCAAAGTACTATATAGCCTGTTGCATTTTATTTTGTCTTCTTTTGTATTGAGCATTGGTCCTGGGCACAATTGGTTCAGGACATCGGTTCTGACATTCCTCGGCGTATGCCTTGGGGGCATTGGTCCTCGCATCAGTCCTGAGTCCAGACTATTGGTTATGGGCATTGGTCCTCGCATCAGTTCTGGGCAATGGTTTGAGCATCAGTCCTGGGTATTTGTCCTTACAAGGGCGTCGATACGTGCTTGAAAGTGGGTGGGTGCGCTTAAGACACTCGGTCGGCTCCGTGGGTCGAAGCCCCTGAAACTTCGGCGTTCCAGCCTTTTATAAGTATGTCAATTAATTGTTTTAAGGCAGCAGCATAACAATTTACTATTAACCTTATTTCCACACTACGTCTACGTCAAAAAAAGTGTTTTGTATTCATAATAAAAAAAATCCACTTATTTTGTGCAAACTAACGTTTATATAAATTACGATTTGTTTTATATATTAGTACGTAAATGTACTCGCTTTAAAAAGTAGGATTTTAACTATAGACGAGTGGTGAATAGTGGGGGTCGTGTCCTCCTCTCGACCACCGATCAATGCCCATGGGCCCAAGTATCTGCTAGGCATCAGTCTTGATTTTGTTTTGATTGTGCATATGGTTCATGTTTGATGAGAGAGTAATACATTTTAAACAAGCAAAAATAAAATAGGCCTATCATTCTCGAAACTCGACAGATAAATTATACCGATTCTGTTTACTTTAGATCCTAAAGTAGCACAGTCAATCAATAAGGAATTATTTGCTTAGTTAAAGTCTGTAAATCCACAGACACTCCATTGTTCCAATCTGTGCATCCAGTAAAGTGTCATTTGAATTGTTTTTTAAATTTTAATTTTAACATAAAACAAACCCTAATTTACTAAACCTTGAAGCGACTGACTTTGTTATTTTTTTAAAGTATGTACAAATATAAACAGCTCCATGTAAATCACTACTCGAATAATTACATTTAGTAAAGGACTCTTTGAATTTTTCATGTCGTAAGCAAATAATCATAAAATACTGAAACCCCAGTTTAAAACCAACTATGATCGAACTTAGCTATACTGCAGTTATAGAGGGCAGCAGACAGGTTTTATGAACGTTAGAATCCCGAATTGATGCCCAGTGGGCTTAATCTCGTGATGAAGCCGATGTCGAATATTGAAGCCCCCTCTTTAGTTTGGAAAATTAGCCTAAAAAACGAAGCCCATCCCATGGGCTTCTTTTCAAGATAGCACAGGCTTCTTTTCGAGATCGTACAGTATATACACTGTACATGAATTTCAAAAAACAAAATAAATTAAAAAGAAGCTTGGTTTATACAGTAGTTAAATACACTCCATGATACAGATTGATTTCTTTTATAATATGATAATAGGATTGCTTTGTATGCCCATCTTAAAAAAAAAAATAAAAAAAAAAAGAAAAGGAAAAGAAAAAAAGAAGACGCCCAGGGCTTTAATTTGAGGTTTCACGGTATTTGACACTAGTTTTTGAATGATGTCCGATACCGTTTTATTCCTGGCTCGTGGCGAGTACCTTTCTGCTATCCTCTGTATCCGCCACATGCTCTTTGAAGAAGTAAAGTTAAAAGGCTTGTAAGAAGTAGGCCTAATATAGTCCCATTGTATCAGGGTGATGATTATAACATAAATGTTCGTAAATGGCCAAGAAAAAATTGTGTTGACCACGTTTTGGCAAAATTCAAAAGATGGGTAGGCCTGCAAAATAGGCTAGCCTTGGTCCCCTAGCATGGCATGGCCAAGGCTATTCCAGCTTTATTTGCTCGTAATAAAAATAATAATAAAGTAAAATATCGACCCTGAATTTTGTAAAATTTGAGTTGGTCGGGCGTGGCCAACACAATAATTTTCTTTTTTGGCCTAATTAGATTTATTATGCCTCATTTACAAAAGTATACGGATATTTGTGGGTCATGTTGCAATGCTATTATCTCAATTATGCCTACTATTAAACAGTCATGTATTTATTTCAATCGACCGGCTTGATTTAAAACAAGGAAAATTAAAATTTTTAATTACTGTTATGAAACTAATTTTTTAAATATTGAACAAAATAAATACTGTAATGAATAATGATAACGTATTAACCAAAACGACTAATCAAATTTGGGAGATAGGCCTATTTAATTATTATTAATTTATTAGTAAATTTCTACTCTGTTGTACTTCTGCGTTATACTTCTGGTCTTTGCTCGTTAAAAAGTTAATAAATATGTGGGAAATTGACCAATAGTCTCATCAATCTCATCAGAAATTTTGATTTTATTTTTTAGGACCACGATAATTATCTAATACTCTAATACACATAACCTGATAGCAACAGTAAATAAAAAATAATAGATAAACAGATAAAACACAGAAAGACATCTTTTGGCTATAGCCGCTCTGTGCAGACAACTATTGTCCAATCAGAAAAGAGTATTTGTTCGTTGCATGCGCCGAGTTTTGTGTTCATATTATAAAACAAATATTATTTTGTGAAAGAATATCCTCAAACTCCATGAGCAAAAGGCCGCAGGACGAGTAAATGAAGATTAAATTGAACGGCATACACACATAGTAGGTTATTTGAAGGGTATAGACTTTGATTATGACTTATATTTCCAATCATTAGTATGGCCTAGAAGTAGGCCTAGGCCTTCTCTACTACTAGGCCTATGTACTAGTAGGAGCAAGCGTAGACTGCACCTAGGCGTAGGCCTAGGCGGCTAGGACTTGGGTGCTAGAAAGGATTGGTTTACTGTTATAGGCCTAAGTCTATGTAGTATGTATTATTGTGCTTAAAATCAGTGACATTATTTTTCATTGATGGGCTATGATTGATACGATTATATATATACACACACACATTTTTGTTTTTGTTTGTTTTTTTGGGGGGGTTTTTTGTTTTTTGTTTTTTTGTTTTTGTTTTAGTTTTTTTGAAAGCTATCCATTTACAGTAACATCATAACAGAAATCGACTCGGAAATGGTTCATTCGTGACCTGGTAAGTCATTATGAATATATATTGATAACAATAACTTATTTCATTGTGACGTAGATCCGTTTATTACTTCTGTATGAATCTAACAGTCGAACGAGCCAATCATCGTTTAACAAGTTCCTCAACACAACGCTAAGCATAATCCGACACTACAGTACATTTCCGAAGGCCATTTTATTTCCAAAAGGTGGGTACATTTTATTAAGCAGTTATTTGCTTAGGACTGTAATTATATATTGACACTTTCATTGAGAAGGTTTTTGAAATACACTCCCAAAAAGATTGTAGACAGAAAACATTTACTATCCATGTACTATCTAAACATCGTTGGCCGCACCCACCTTCCGTTACCTTTTAAGCCTACCAGAAAAGGGATCATAAGTAACGGCTCCTATACGTGAATAGCAATGGGATATATCCAGCTTTAGATTTAGAGTGGTTGGGGGATGTCCTTGTAGAGGATGGGAAGTGTATTTGTCCGTTGATGTCTGCCGATTTTAGCTTCCGATCCTCTTCCGAGAGATCAGGACTTATAATTGCACTGTATTTTATTCGCCGGCGCGTTTTGCCTGGATAGTGTTATTACCAATATGCCTACTACTTAAAGACCGCTTAGAATAAACCTGTATAACTGGCATAGGCAAATGATCTGGTAGAATTTAACAGTATAATTTAGTAAACAAAGGTCTTGGTAAAATACTTCAATGATTAGTTATTAAAATAATAATCAAATATATATATACATACAGCGGCTTATTCGTTCTAATTAAATAAGGCTGTACTACTATTCACAGATATCTCACTAATCGACACGATCAATACGAACGTTACAAACCATCGACAACCATGAACGTTCTACCAAAAGCTCAGTGAGTACTGTATTATAATAATTTTACAAATTCTACCCGACGATGAGTGTATGAGTTTGTATCAAATATACATTAAGTAAATGAGCGAATAGTATAATGTTAAAAGGAGTACAATTATGTACTGACAGACACATTAAAAGTTGTTACTGTAAAGAACTTAATTATAATTATGTGATTATTAAAGTATAGTTATTTTGTTAGCGAAATATCTAATCATTAACATATATATTTTTTATGGTGATGAGGATAACAGTGATGTCAAGAATTAATATTCATGAGAAACCTGGTTTAGTCAATTACTGTATTTACAATGACATGACAATGAAAAATAATTCATACATTTCCTTGACTTGTTATGTCACAGAAACAAATTAGTACAGGCTATAAGGAGAAAGGACTGGCCAGCAGTAACAAACATCCTTGAAAATGAACCTCATCTTATTGAAACGAAGGATGAGGCAAGTACTAAGTTAAATTTATGAAGTGATTTTCTTGATTTCAGAATTTTTATTGGATCATATTTTTAAAATAAGATACAGTCCCAACACAACACACAGTTCACAATTATTTGCACAAAATATGTGTACCTATTTTCTGGGGTTTTCTTATGATTAAAAAAAATTTAATCTGCCTTACAGAATTGAAAACAAAATTGTCATTCTCTTTAATTAATTAAAAACTGTGCGGTTTAATATTCAAAACGTTCGCGAAGACTACTTAGAACTAAATAAATCGGTCTAGCGCCCTCTCTAGTTCAATATATGTCGTACAAATTGTAATGAGTTTACTGTTATAATTTTATCATGATTATATGTAGTGTAAATATTGCGCTTGACTTAGATAGTCAAAATCTATAATAAATTTATATCATTTTTCTTCATTTCAAATGTCCCAATTAAAATAATTAACAGCCATGGCTTTAATGGTAATTGTCTCGCATTTATATATATAGCGCATTAGACCTTTTCAGAAGTATTTGTATGTAGGCCTGAGGCTATACCTATGAGTGTCCCATATTATAGACTAAAATGCCATTTATTTAAACATTAATCGTGTTTTACTGTAAACATTGGCTTCAGAATAAGATATTTTTGATAAAGATACATAATCAACGGATTAAATCAATAAAAAAAAAAATGAAATTCCCGATTCCATGCTGAAATCATGGAATCGGGAATTTCATTTTTTATGAAGATATGCTTATTTACTAATAAAGCTGGGTAAACCTTTAACCCGATAAGAACATAACCAGAAACATAATACTGGAGTAAAATAAATTTGAAAAATAACAATCGATAGTACTTGAAAAAATATCGCTTGATTATTTGGGAATACAAAGTCAAAGAAACAATATTGATGGTTTTTATACAGAAATTTATTATTACTTAATTTAACCATGATTGGTGAATAATATTTGGCCATCTCATAGATGAAGGGTCTATTTGATGTTTTTGTCTTCATACCGTTATTCTAATATTGTAACCAATATTATTACTTTACTTAATAAATGGTAAAACTATCTAACGCTGAACACAGCCCGGTATTTAGGTTTCGGGACTTAAAAATATCTTTATTTTGAGCATTTATTACTATCCTCCACACTGTACTAAAGAAATATAAACATTTCCACAATATGTGCTTTTTACAAAGAACCTCGTTTAAAATGCACCATGCTCAATTAAACTATAATTAAACCACATTGTCATTCTTACAAGCCGTGTGACCAATATACATTTTATTTATATTAGGCCTACAAATTAGTTCGTTAGTTGATAAACTTCCGCATTGATAAGTTTCCCTGATAACTAAAAAAACGAGTCTACCGCCCTCTGTAGTTCAATAATGTTTATTTGAACTTGCACTTTTACAATATCGATGGCATTCAATATCAAGATTCAAAATTCAAGATAGATATTATTGTAACATGAAAAAATATACATAAAATTTGCTTTCCCGTGCTTATAAAATAAAACAATATAAATACAAAAAACAGTATACAAAGTAATTGAATGAGGCACTATGCGTTCATAAAGCGAAATACAGGATAAAAGCGTAAACAATTTTTAATACGACTATATAATAGGTCTATCAATGGATAATACACATACTTTTCGTTAAGTTCTAAATAAAATAAAAATATCAATAATAATTGGCGATGAATGGTTGTAAGTAAACTTCAGGTCATAAGTAAATAAATCTTATTAGAGGGGTTTGAATTTATAATGTGTTAATTAGATATTTTTTTAATAATATCGTATTGGTTGATTTAAATTGGAAGTTCGTCTCACTCTTCATTTCAAATGTCAAAACTTAAATAATTATCAGTCAGTTGTGGAATGCTTTTCCTGTTTCGTAACACAATAATCCTCGTCTCTGGTGTTTATGTTAATCTAATATAGGTTATTTTAAAATAGCTGTGACAGTCAGTTATTTAAACATAACATGTGATCAAATTATTAATATAGGATTAGTACTATTTTTTTTAATTCATTTAATTAATGGACTTTTTCTTGAGAAATGAAAACGATATCAATAATTAAATGATATTTATTTACTAATGAATTTTGATAAAATAGTAACCAGAATAAATAAATATATAAGAACTTAATGCAACAATGCAATTTTGTTTTTTGTTTTTTGTTTTGCATATATTTATTTATTCTGGTTAATATTTTATCTAAATTCATTAGTAAATACACATCATTTAAATGTTGATTTCATTTTCATTTCTCAAGAAAAAGTCAATTAATTAAATGAATTTTTAAAAATAGTATTATATTAATAATTTGATCACATGTTATGTTTAAATAACTGACTGTCACTGTCAAAAGAATTTTCCTAAAAGTGACGAGGGAGGGGTGATAAACTAATTAATTTTTTTTTAGAAAATATCATTTATTATATTTAAATTACTTACATTGTGTATTTTATTGTGTTAAAAATTTCAATTAAAAAAAAACGTTACCTTACAAACGTACAAAAATAATACATTCTAATATTCTTTGCGTAAACTACTAACTGGGCATGCGGTATTTAGTCTAGGGACTTTCGTACTAAATGATTTATCTACTCTAATTGTTCCTACTTAGATTTTTTTTTACTCGTGCTGTCCTTTTTAGTTAAATGAGTAGGCCTATAAAATTATTAAAAAAAATAAATAAATAAATAAAATTAAAAATTAAAATTATTTACACGCGCCGTTGTCATGTATTCTCCTGTTTTATAAAATGTTAATACGTGGTTCACGCACGAACAATTTACAAGGCATAGGGCCTACTATACTGTACTGACAAAACATAGACATGCTAAACACAAACCATGGTCTAACACATAATACGTTTATGTTTAGACCTATTCAATGACACAGTACCGTACCTTCACTTCAAAATAACTTATCAATAATTACATGGTTCACGCACGAACAATTTACAAGGCATATAATAGGGCCTACTATAACACTGTACACAAAACAGAGACATGCTAATAATGTCATACTAAACATAAACCATGCAGTGGCGGATCCAGGAACTTGAAATAGGAGCTGGGTGCCCAGAGAGGGACTTTGACAGATGGAGGGTCTACACCGAAAGGTCCACTGATTAATCTCAGATAAGATAGTATAATACATACTCCAAGTATCGAAATGCACGCCATCGTGTCGGGATTCAATATTTCGACATTAATTATGTCATCATCAGGAATGATGACCCCAGCATAATTGGAGCTGAGGTAAGAAAATTTACGATTATGGAACCTCTAGATGACGGGAAATGGCACTCTGAGACTTAAATTTGAAAATGATTTTCCGTTTTTCTCCAATTCTTTACAATTTTGAAAATTTTAGGGGGGGGGGGGCGAGCCGGCTGAACCCCGACCCTTGAATTCACCACTGGCATGGCCCAACAACTGTAAGTTTATGTCTAGACCTATTCACTAATACAGTATTCTACTTCCTTTTCCAATTCACTTATAAAGAATATTACAGTATTTGATGTTCTTATTTTTATTCCTAATTATATGAAAAAAAAATTAAAATTACCAAAAATTGATCGTAAATAAAAAAAATTAATAAAATGAATTCAAATGAATATGCGTATTATAACACATATTTTTGACTGTTTATAATATAATAATTTTTAAATCATATTGGAATATCATCGTACTATTGAAATAATGAAACTCGTAAAAAATTATATTGGTAGTTGTATGAACTGTATCGTAATTCAGTATAATGTTTGTTTTCGTAGAAAGGCGAGACGCCATCAATGGAAGCTGTGCGGCGGGGAGCACCTGATGACGTATTGAAGAATATGATTGAAACGGCAACTACAGATAATTTAGAACAACAGTCGGTGAGTGGAATTAAATATAATTGCATTTTAAACATCACAAGCACAACATGTGTACACATCATACAACATACAAATAACTCAAGTTCAATTACTGTGATTTATTTCATGTTGGGTTGAAATGAGACTTTTATTTCATGATTTATTTGACATATTTTACAACACAGAAAAAGCCTATGTTATGGCCATTATCACTATTTCATAAGAAACATTGTGAAAAAAACACATTTTACACTTACAAAAATGGTGATGTTTGGATTTGTTCTGCTTAATACAGTTTACTGAATAAATTGGTGACAACAAAATTGATATTTTTCACAAAAAGTATTCTCGCTAAAAATCCCAATTTGGAAATAATTTACTATTGTGTGTAAAACATAGGCTAATTGATACAAATATTTTTTGCGCGATTTCGCCTTAAAAACAACATTTTAAAAATATTAAATAATGTAATTAGTATTTAATAATGATGAATGTAATAAGTAACGTATGTGTGATGTTTGTGAGTTGTTATGTGTTGTTGATATGTGGTGTGTGTATAGTTTCTTGTTGTTGTTTATTATTTCTTTCTCATCATATTCTACGTTTGTCTTGTAGTTTGGTAGTTTCACTATTCTCCATTTCTTGGCGATCTTCGCATGCGTGTCAGCAACGAGACGCGTGTTGGAAAAAACCAACAAGAAGATTAACACGCAAGACATGGTGAGTACAGTAGAAGAAAACAACACTTTATTCATTGCTAACAAATTAACATTAATTCACTCACAAACACATTCAATACATCACGTTCTAATTTAGTAAAAGTAATCTAATATTATTGGATGTAATACCGTGGTATAATTTATTATATTTACAACTGATTTAGATTATGTTTTTTTAAACATTGTATTTTGTATACATTTAAAGTACTGCCCGTCATAATAAAATATAATTAGCTATATTACAATAACATGCTTTTAATAGACACACCATAATTAATACAGTATTGTATTACTATTGTTAGTGTCATTATCATCATCATTATTATCGTCATCGGCATCACCTTCGTTGTAATTATTATTAGCTGAAATAGTATCATTTCATTATTTAAATATTCATAAAAGTATCTTTGTCCTCATAATATTATCATCACCATCTTCATTATTATAATCATCAATTTTATTATAATACATTTTTATAGGTCTATATTATTATTATTATTACATATTTCATTGGCGATAATTAAGTAGGCCTATTATGGTTATAAATTATTTCAGGTACTTTTACGTTTTCGTAATATTTGTTAATTGATATTCTTGTGTTGTGCGTGTTCAACAAACTTGACGTTGATTATCATTTCATTGCAGGCTGGACGCACACCACTACATTGGTGTCTAGTGGAGGAGCTGACGCACGAGCAACACAAGGAACTCGCAATTATCAATATCACCTTTGGCGCGTCGGTGACGATAAAAGATATGGTAATGTACAGAAAAATGAAATGCATCAAAAGAATATCAGTCAATGACCTTAATACAACTGTATATGAAACAACTTGAAAAATTTTTACTAATTAAAACCAACGTAATAAATATAAATTCATAAAACATTAAATCGATTAAAATGTTAGCGAATATGGTAATGATAATGATTTTTTTAAGTATGATTTCAATAAATATTTTTTTCCCCGATGTGATGTGATAGTGTTAGTAATTTACAACAATAGTTATAAAGTTGTAATGCTCATAGTGTTGATTATTTAAATTATTATTTACCATTTTATTATTATATCATTATGGTTTTTAAACCAAAATATACGGTACCACTGTTTTTTTTAAATTTAATTTGCAACCGTCACCCATGCAATGAAACGAATCATCGCGTGCTCGTGTCTGCTATTGCAGGGAGGAAAGACGCCTCTTGATTACTATGATGGTAACGAATGTAATAAATACGAAGAAACCACGAAAACCAAGAAAAAGGAGGAGTTGAAAGAACTACTTAAAGGTACAATAATGACCTGTTTAAACCACATTTAACAGACATATCACTCATTACATTTACTTTCTAATATAATTATACACTACTATTATTATTATTTCAATTCAGTTGCATTTTGATTGAGAATTGTAAGAAATGTTAATCGTAATTAATTAAAATGTAATTTAGAAAGTGAATTAAATAAAAAGTATCTGTATATGTAGAAGGACAACATACTAAATATTTGATTTTTATTTTTATATTAATTAGAATTATCAATTCCGTCAGAGATTTTAGCCAGGGGTCCCGAAGCCGTCAAAGCATTCAAAGATGCACTTAAAACTGGTGAAATAACAGTTGTTAATTCAAGAATGATGTTTTTAGGTAACGAGGGTTCCGGAAAATCATCTTGTGTCAAAGCCATGCTTGGGAAAGAGTAAGTACAATCAGATGTATTAGGTTTTGTACTTTATATCGATTTACTTTGCTTGCTTTTTTTCAGTTAGTTTTAACATTACAGTTTACGTTCGTTTTCTACTCAACTTTTAACATGCACGCGCTAGTGTGCGCGTGTAAGTTTACTTGTAACTTTCCGTGGTAAAGTTGTTGCTAGGTGACGGGGTCGAGTGGCGGATGACACGGCTTTACTTTATTATGCAATTGGGATTTAATAGCAGCAACTGCGAAATTTATTGTTGTTTTGGCATTTCGAATATTTATCACCAGTTTGTACTGCAGGTAAGGATTTTTTTTTCTATAAGTTATATTCTAAATCCGTTTTGTTGGTTATAATTATTTGTTATTTTAGAAATGCTATAAACCAATCACTATAATTATAATTTTTTTTGTTGCTGACAAAATTATTATTCATTTCTATCATGATGATGAAAAACTTTCATCATCATAGTTTTGATATACATGAGCCGTCAACTGATGGTATTGTTACAACTACTGTCTTTCAAACTGATGGAGATTACAGCAAATGGGAGGAGCAGAAGGATGTAGACGGTATGATTTATAATACTAAACCTAAATTATGTGATAATAATTAAAATCCTTTATTTGTGCTCATTAAATTTGGAAATAAAATATTTATTTGGTTTGGGCCCCTGGGTACCTGTTGCAGCCACACAATGTGTAACGGGATACACACGGATGTATATTGAGCCTAATTCACAATGTGAGGATTATTCGAGAAAATTGCATTTTAAAATCGACTTGTCGGGTTTCAACGGGTGTTTACAGCACAAGAAGCATCCTCGCAGCAAACGCTCAGCTAGACCTTAAAGGACCCCTGCCCGGATTTGAACCTGGGATTATTCGTTTACTTTTCACGAACCACCGACGCCTAAGCCACACTGCCACGTAATAATTTTATTACCGTACTATGTTCAAAGCCTAAATGTGTGATTCAGTTGATTATACTATGATTTAATGACCTTATTTTCATGGGTAACTTTTCAATTGTGTACAGCTTGTGAACAAGCCAAGCAGACACTTGAGTACGGTATTGCAGCAAATATTGCAAAGAATTTGAAACAGCCAAACAGTGAACAAAACAAATCTGAATTTGTTTCTGATGTAGAAAGGCCATCTTCATCCAGTTATGTTGCATCTACATCTGCTGTGGTAAATTTGTGCTTGTTTGATGATCAAACACACCCTCATAACCACCCTTCCCCCCACCCACACACACACCCCCACACACACACACGCACACGCACACACACACACACATAATGAACGGTAATCCGAAGGTCTTGTGTCAGGGGCGGCGCCAGAATTCTCCAACAAAGGGTCTAAGCTTTCTGACAAGGGGGTTGTTGGTTGTTGGTTGATTTTTTTTAAAGAAATTAAATTTTGTGATAATTATGGGATTCTTTATTTAAAAGCGATGTCCTGGGTACTAGTCTTCCTGTCGGAGTTACCATGGCCTGTCAAGGAAGAACTGGCGGACTACTGCAACCCATACGATCGCAAATAGTACCGGAATACGAAACCTCGCACTTACAGTAGCACTGCTTGCACTACACAGTTTTTAATCTCTAAAATGTTGACAGCTTATTAACACATGCTTGAATTGTACTTTTGGCGCTCGAAATTTGACTTTTCCCCGATGATCTTGCTGGAAATTCTAACAGGACGGTCAAAGCACTGTCTCTTATACACATCTTCAAAGCAAGAGGTCCAGAGGGCCCCGACGGGGGTCCTTTCCTCTAGACCCCCGCTAGCGTCACCACTGTTTTGGGTTGGAACTTGTAGATGGCCGGAAATGACATTCTCAGACTCAAAACTTTAATTGATATTTTATTAACCCAATTAACTTTAACTTTGTAAAATTTAGGCTTCCCTCCTAATTTTTTAAAATTTATTCATTATCCAATTAGAAGCAATACAAGAGAAAACATGGAAACAAAATGTACATTACCTAGGATTGCCTGTCAAAGGTATTGCATTATAATCAAGACATAATCACACAATTGTAAGACAATAACAAAATAATAGAATCATGAAATAGTTGTTCTAGGAGTCCCAACATTTTTGTGCCCCCCCCCCCCACATTTTTCGTTCCCCGGGACCCTTTGGCTTGGCGGACCCCAGGTTTGGGAACCACTGTTATAGATTATTACCTGGCCTATAACTTTTATGAATGATAAAGACGTTGGTACTATAATATTAACTAATGTTATTGATGGGGTAGTACATGATAGTGAGATTTTAAATAGGCACTACTATAAAAATACATTTGAAATGCAAGCATTTGGGAAGAGGTACTATATCAACGGTATGTACTTAGAGATTGCTATGCTGTATTTTATTTTAACGAAAATACATCAGTATTTAATATCAGTGAAATAATTTAATTATTGTTTAATTACAGGTTCAATTACCTAAAGAATATATGCCCCCGACTAAACGAAAGAGAAGCAGAGGTATAATGTTATACTCATTTCTATTTTTATAATATGCTACAAATACAACGATCAGGTTAAATTTGCCTTATATTTTGTAATGGTAAACCAAATTGAAATGCTAACTAGGACTAGACGTACATGCTGGCCCCACAATAGAACTTCGGAGGTAGCGTGGAAGGCAACCTTCGCTTTCGTCATTAGGGCTCCATCGTGAGTTTAAATGTTTATGTTAAAGAATTGAAATCAGTAAAAGAGTACTGTAGGAAACTGGAAGAGGTTCGACTGCCCTCAGTTTGTATGCAGCAAGGTATGAAAGTACTGCCACAAATTAGGGGGCGCCCTACACAGTTCAGTTCAGTTTTATTGGGCTTTCTCACTTTTTGAACAGTGGCACACACAAAATGTGGTGCGTCCTTTATACAAATTACAACAAGTTGAGAAAAATACAAACAAAAATAATACAAAACGATTGGTTAGAAGAGAAATACATAGCTAACTAGATTACAGAACAACAAAAATAATAATAAAAATCAATAGCAACAACAAAAATAATGAAATCAATAATAATGAAAATGAATATAATAATAAAAATAATAATAATAATATAATTTAAAAAAATAGTAATATCATAATATTAATTTAAAAGATTAATTACAAGCAAACACAAAGTGATATGTATTGTACAAGGAGTAACCATGAAATATGAAATCAAAGGGGATTTTGGGATACCATTTCGGCATTTACCATCAGTTTTATTGGTTTTAATTTTGTTAACATTACAAACTACAAATTAATAATTAGTTGAGGAGAAAAAAAAATAATAATAAATTAATTTAAAAAAAAATAAATAAAAAATTAAATAAATAAATAAAATTTAAAAAAATTAAATTAAAATTAATCATAATTTAGAAACTCGTACGCGTTGTTCGAATCTTTTAAAGGCCACGCCCCTTGGTGGAAGTACTTTTTGCGTTCCAACGAATTCCCGGCAGTCAGACCTCTTGCAGTTTTAAACTCTTTCCTTCAACGAACAACAGTGGAACACTCCTCAACGAAAGTGGGCGGTATTTAACACAGGTAACGAAAAGCAAGAGCTTTGATACGGTTTCTAAAATAGTACAGTACTTTACAATTTTACTGTTTGCTTTTACAGTATTATTTTAAACTATTTTGCAAATAGTGGGCATTCCACTATATAATTTTGATTAGAAATGGAAACACAGTTTAAAAAAAATATTGTAGGTCTACTGTTATATATATACACATGTTATTATAATACCACTGCCTTATTAATTCTTGAGAGGAATAGGAGGATACATAGTCAATACATGTGTATTAGTATTATCTTTTGACAGGATATGGTGGACCACCCGATGGTATGTGGGAGAGTCCAATGTTTTGTCATCAGCAGCAACCCCCACCATCAAGACAGTTGTTCCTGCCGCAGCAGCTGCTGCAGCTCAGAGCGCAGATACTGGCTTACAAATATTTAGCCCAGAATCAGCCTATGCCCGATTCATTGAGATCAGCGGTTCAGGGTAAACACCCAATGATGCAAAGCCTTCAAAGACCATCCCCAGGTAGGCGTATACTTTAATTTGACTTCCTGTGTTTTCGTGCATCTTGAGTTAGGTTTGTTGCCCTTGGTAGTTAGTATTAAATATATTGTAATCTTTGCAGATGCTGCATTCCACGTTTTAAAATCTGGAACCAACGACACAGTGGTGGCGCCAACGGGTTGGCAGGGGGGGGGGGTTAGCCCCCCCCCACCGGACAGGTCAAGCCCCCGCCGGACAGAGCTCGTCGGGAAGTTAGACCATAAAATATATAAAAATAGGCCCACATCAGTTGTCAGACAGGGGGACTTGAGCTCGTAGGCTCGAGCTGGGAGAAGGGGTTGAGCGGGGTTTCCCCTCTCAAATGAGATATTTTTAAAGTATATCAACCTCTAGATGGCCAAAAATGGAACTCTCAGACTGTGACAGACATGTGTTGGCCTATTTTTATATATTTTATGGCCCGACTGCCCGATGAGCTCTGTCCGGCAGGGGGAGGGGGGCTTGGGCTTGACCTATCCGGGGGCGGGCTTAAGCCCCCCCCCCTGCCACCCCGCTGACGCTGCCACTGATGTGAACTACTCAACATCAGTAACCAATTTAAATATTACTTCTTGAAGTTAAATCTACTTATCAATGATGATGCTTATTTCAGGGTTGGAAACCAAATTGTTTTCTACTTAGACAATTTGTTTTCCTCTGTACAGGCTAAATTATTTAAATTCAGATAATTTTCATTTCACTAGATTTATAGATGACTGCGCTAATAGTAAACCCATTCCTTTTGTATTGATACGTTTTATTTAAGCAAACAGACACACCGCAGAAAGGAAAACACTGTATTACATGATATTGTCATTTAATCAATGACGAAAAGTAAAATTTAGAAATACAGTACAACGAATGGGTTAGCACTCGAATAAAAATCCACTATAATGCAGACCCTACAACAAATTATGCAATTCTATCGACCAGTTACAATTAAAAAAGGGTTATCTAAAAGGTCTCCTAGGCTATACTTGGAGTTGCACCGGGAATAAAAATACATAATCATCAAACTTGATAACAAATACAGTATATATTTCGTAACAATAAATAGTAACATTTACACAGTTTATATGACAATTGTGAAGACTGGGTTCCAGAAAGGCTAGACCCATCGACGATGGGAGCACCCAGAAAAGGAGTTACAGAAACTGTAACTGTGCATGCCTTTGTAATGTACCTACTTTAGGTTGGTAAGAGTTACCAAGATAGTAGATACTATATCCTACTATCCCCCTTCTCAAATACAGCAACTCACACATCACACCGGTTTACCACTTGGGTTATATTGTAACGACATAATTTATAAAATACCTTTAAATACTCATAATAATTATTACTATTCTTTATCTTGATATTCTGTTACCGGTTAATTCCATAAACCTTGCACCAGGGTAAGAATGACAAACTCCTTAGAGAAAATTGTCTGGAAGACCCCTATAAATCATAGCGTGGTGCTGATGTAATCCTGATAGTACAAAATCGGAAATGGAACTCTCAGACTGTGACAGACATGTGTTGGCCTATTTTTATATAATTTATGGCCTGACTGCCCGATGAGCTCTGTCCGGCAGGGGGGGGGGCTTGGGCTTGACCTATCCGGTGGGCGGGCTTAAGTCCCCCCTGCCACCCCGCTGACGCTGCCACTGATGCGAACTACACAACATCAGTAACTAATTTAAATATTACTTCTTAAAGTTAAATCTACTTATCAATGATGATGCTTATTTCAGGGTTGGAAACCAAATTTTTTTCTACTTGGACAATTTGTTTTCCTCTGTACAGGCTAAATTATTTAAATTCAGATAATTTTCATTTCACTAGATTTATAGATGACTGCGCTAATAGTAAACCCATTCCTTTTGTATTGATACGTTTTATTTATGCAAGCAGACACACCGCAGAAAGGAAAACACTGTATTACATGATATTGTCATTTAATCAATGACGAAAATTAAAATTTAGAAATACAGTACAACGAATGGGTTAGTACTCGAATAAAAATCCACTATAATGCAGACCCTACAACAAATTATGCAATTCTATCGACCAGTTACAATTAAAATAGGGTTATCTAAAAAGTCTCCTAGGCTATACTTGGAGTTGCACCGCGAATAAAAATACATAATCATCAAACTTGATAGCAAATACAGTATACATTTCGTAACAATAAATAGTAACATTTACACAGTTTATATGACAATTGTGAAGACTGGGTGGCAGAAAGGCTAGACCCATCGACGATGGGAGCACCCAGAAAAGGAGTTACAGAAACTGTAACTGTGCATGCCTTTGTAATGTACCTACTTTAGGTTGGTAAGAGTTACCAAGATAGTAGATACTATATCCTACTATTCCCCTTCTCAAATACAGCAACTCACACATCACACCGGTTTACCACTTGGGTTATATTGTAACGACATAATTTATAAAATACCTTTAAATACTCATAATAATTATTACTATTCTTTATCTTGGTATTCTGTTACCGGTTAATTCCATAAACCTTGCACCAGGGTAAGAATGACAAACTCCTTTAGAGAAAATTGTCTTGAAGACCCCTATAAATTATAGCGTGGTGCTGATATAATCCTGATAGTACGAAATCGGAATTTCTTACGTTTGGGGATGGTAAGCATACATCACCAAGCGATAAACACATGGTTTGGTACACAAAACTGTATTTCCAAAAAGTAATACAATACCCCAAACAATACTTAAAAACATCCACTGGACTCACAAAAGTCGATGGAAACTAAAAACTAGCCTCCTCCTACTACTACTAGTGCGTAGCCTAATCTAGGCCTAGGTATGAAATCATCACACGTTTTTACTTGTTTGCCTCCAAAAAGGACGTCAATGACTGTATTCTCTCTCGAAAGCTGAAATGTTTATTTCTTTGACGAAAGTGTATGTCTGTTATACTTAGGTTAGATTTAATGCATTCAAAAATTTCCTGAGGGCAAGTTCCGAAGGAAATATTTAGTTGGTATGGAAACTTGGACTAAAAATATGTGAATTAAATTTTAAGAAAGTAACCTAAATTATTAATAATACTAATTTTTCAATGTGTACATTGTAGGCCTATGCTCTAGTAATACATTTCAATCTTCTATATTCAAAGTCGGAGTTAGATGGTTTTGTGCCAATCTAGGCCATTTTAGGTAGGCTTTCTTCATAAAGGGTTCTAGAAACGAATGTCTTGTTTTGGAGCAGGAAATCAAATGTCTCTTCCCAGTACTGCTCATTATGTCGACAGAAATCTATTAATAAACTCCACAACAATTACTATCAACATCACTAATACGTGCAATGCCAAGAGATCCTTGCCACAATGTTTTTAATACATTAACCTACTGACAAGCAATGAATGTGCGTTAGAAAAATGTTTTGGGAACATCAAAGATGCGTATAGTGCACGTAAAAAGTTGCTTTAGGAAGATCAGATCACTTCATAACAACATAACTCATTTAATCTCAGTGTACATGCAAAACCTGACACAACAAAAATATGTTATTAGAGAGGTAAAGTTTGGTCAGAAGACTCAGTAAATTACAGGACTGTTTTAGCTCCACTGACTTTTTATTTTTTTTTATGTTTTTATTCTTTCTTTATACTGAATATACACTTTCAGTACTTAGTACTGGTTTCCATTGTGGTTCAGCTCTTATTACAAAAATTTTAAAAGCAGACATATACACATTGAAACCAAAAAAGATTGATAACTTAACTACAAATTAAAAAGATTTAAAAGGAACATAAAAAGAAACTTAAGAAGATAAAAAATTTAAATAATAAATATGGATATGCAAGGTAAGAGAAAATCAAGTAAAATTAAGATGGTATTATTGAGGATTTGAAATAGAATGCTTAAAATTTGAAAGTGTAATATATTATATATACTGGTGTATATTTACAAAGGAAGATGCTCTAAATGAGGCAACTGAAGTGATAAGTAGCTGCATATATTTCTGTGTGTTTTCACTGTTGAAAGCTTTGGATGTCTAAAAATATAAAAGCTGTACTAAACCTAAAGCAGCAGGTAGTAAAATACAATGACACTGACACTGTGGAAAAAAGACCTTTCGTTAGAGAATTGACGCTTCAATGAATCGCACTCCTCATTAACGAAAGTGAGAGTGTTTTCATAATTCATAATTTTATTTTACTCATAAACATAATGAGTCTGGTAGGCCAAAAAGGTAACATGTTCCTGTACAAGATGCCTACCAGAGAAAAAATGATAATGGCCAAGACATAATAATAATAATAATGATAATAATAATAATAATAATAATAATAATAATAATAATAATAATAATAATAATAATAATAATAATAATAATAATAATAATAATTAATAATAATAATAATAATAATGATGATGATGATAATAATAGTAATAATGATAGCAATAAAATAATAATAATTCATTTTTATAATAATAAGTATAACATACTGCAAATTTAGTGGTGTTCGTGGTATTAACACCGGTAACAAAAACAAAAACTTTGGATAAAACCTAAAGTAACTTAGAATCTTACTGTTTGCATTTATTGTCTTGACTCCATTGTGCAAATGGTTCAGGGTAAATTCACAATGATGCAAAGCCTTCAAAGACCAACCACAGGTAGGCCTACACTTTAATTTGATTTTAAACTCGGGACCTCAAACAGGCAAGATATAAATCATGAAATTTTCAGAACGATCATGTGACGTATAAAGATCAATATACACAACTTATAGAGGCAAGTGTAAGGCAGTTGCCAGAAAAGAAGAGTTTTGCAAGAAAGAGGGGTTTGCCCGAACCATAACCCCTCCTCCCCCAGCTACGGGCCTGTTATTGTTAAAGTTTATTCTCGTTTATTTTCAGAAAAACCGGTATCTCAGGACACAGGAGTATCGTCCGATCAGCTAAAGATATTACGGAGGAATGTTATGGACACTCTTGCTAACAAGAGTTCTGGGCCGAGAGATATAACATGTATATGGGACTATGCCGGTCAGATGATTTATTATATTACTCACCGGGTAAGTAAATAATAAAAACTATACTATACGAATATTGTCAAAAATGAATTCACAGGTTGTTTGCTTGCGATATATTTCAGATGTTATTAAAACAATTTCCACTAACAAAACTGCCTTTAGGTAAAATCTGTTAAAACATTGAATTATTCATTAACAATAACATAATATGTTATGAATTGAGGCAGACATGTTGATTTAAATAATTTCAACTACAAAAATGATTATACCAGTCAATTTTTATATTAATAAATTGTATACTGTAATAATATTGGAGCAATATTTTTGTATGTCAATGAGATGTCTTTTTTGTTCTATTTTATTTTTTTAAAAAAATCAAATTAATTAGCAAATAAATTTCGAATTTTTCAACTCTTACAGATTATTGTAAATGACATGTGGCAGACTGTAACCCTTGTAAACATTTTCATGTTTGAATTTTGTGTTAGTCATATGCTGTTTGCATATTTACTATTTGTATTTTCAGGTTTTCCTCACAGATGGGTCATCTTACGGAATAGTGTTTAATTTGTTGGATAATTTGGAAGAATTTGCAAAACCAAGAGATATTCTTAAAGTAAATAACCATATTAATTTAATTCTTGTCTCAAAGCTCTTGTGAATTAGTAAATTCTGCGTGTTATTCTCATGTAAAAGGAACATTAAAAAAAAGTGTAACCTTTCTAGCCACACCCCACACTCTTGCACAAACTGTGAATTTTGGCTTTTGTATTAGCCTTTTCACACGTAGTCTCAGCTGTTGTTTAGTTTTCAACAAATCAGCAGCAAGTCTGACTACCCAAAACATAGTATTTCACTGTTTGAAATATCTGCAGATATTATTCTCCTGAAGACGATTGAAGCATCTGATAATCTGATATTGATTGTTTATTTCTGATTGTTTATTTACTGAATAATGAGCCTAACCATTCTTTCTCTCTCACTTTCTCTCTCCCCCTCTCTCCTGAAATTACCCATTTTCAAGCTTAATTAATATTAAAAACAATATTGGCATAGGACCATAGTTCTAATTATACATTTACAGCTGAAATTGGATATGCCCACCCTTATTTTACTTTATACCTGTAGGTTATAGTTTGGTTACCTTTTTTTTGGGGGTTTTTTTTGTTTTTGTTTTTGTTTCTCCTTCTCTAATTTTCAAATTGTTCTGTAATGATAATTATTTAGCATTGAATAATATACATCCCTCTAAACTGCCTTACCTTTTTAAAATGGAAGTATTGATTTACTTTAATTTGTAATTGTTTATTATAATGTCACCTTTCATATCACTTTATTAATATTACTTTAGAGTCATTCCATATGAATCCAACACACTTTTTTACCCGACCCCCTTCAAATCGCCCAATATTTTGCATGTTGGGGGTTCTACCTGAGATAACCCCACAGTGAAATTTTTGGCTCCGCGCCAGCATTTTCTGATGAGTTAGAGCAATTTGAATTTTCATGAGATTTGGCTAAAAAACTCACCTCCTGACAGACAACTGCTGATGTCTCTCTTGAAACTCAACGTATTGGATAAATGCTGGTACCGTTGGATAGAGAAGAAGATTCTTTTTCCAACTCCATGATGTCCGGACTAGTGAGAATTATATAGGTCAAGTCAAGTCACGTGACATTGACCTTTGACCCAAAATATCACAAAAGTATATATCTCGATTTTTGAAAAATTCACACCTCAGTTAGGACACTTAGCCCACATGATGCCCCTAAAGTTTCATTGTGGGAAAATGAAATATATTAGCTCTAGACTACATTTTGTGCCTAGAGGTGTTCATGTAACATTGACATAATTGTTAGCTAACCAGTTGTGTGTATTTCTTTGTGAAAATGAGTACCGCGGCGTACTCATTTTCACAAAGCATTTGCATCCCCTCTTGGAAAGAGGGATTTGAAATAATTAATTAATTAATCACCGTAATTTAGCTTACACTTATGAATTTAGGGAGCACTTAAAATGTGAAATAATCATTTCACTACCCGACAAACTCCGAACTTTATTCATTCATTAGGCCTACATAATAGTTTCAAATTACTGTACTATATACTCCAACATCACTGGCGCATGGTAACAACCAACTGACTGCAGACCATTTCCGGTCACACATTACTCTCCATAACACAGCACCCCCTAGTTCCGTCACCTCTGGGTATTGATAGTTTTACTTAGTTTCCAGGAAATCTGCTGATAGATTCTTTGAAACTGGCACCATAGTATAGCATGCTGCATTTCTGGCCATTAACAGAACTGGTCCTGGCTTTTGGAAAAAACCCGGGTTATACATTCTGCTGGTTTGTTGAATAAGGGTTCTTAAATTATTTATTGCCACTGAAGCCCATGAGATGAAGTGAGTGATTGTTGTTTACATTCCAATCGCTATATGTTGCTGGCAGGACTCTCTTGTTAACTCCCAATGGACATTCTTAAAACCAATTAAAGTTAAGTTTATGGAGCTGCTAACAGCTCCCTCTGGACCATTTGACAGCTCACTCTCAACTATCAGACAGCTCACTATGGACCATTTCTGCTAACGGGGACTTTTGCCTTATGGTGAAAATCAGGGCCCCCGTGACCATTTTTCTGGGACCAAGGTTTCACTGCTGATTTGGCATCACTAGGGTATAAATAAGAAATTGAGCGAGAGAGAACCTCCAGAAAAAGGGCGGAACATATTTTTTTTGGCAGCCATTTTCAAAATGGCCGCAAAAATTATGATATTGACTTGTAACTTCACTTATATCCAATGAAAAAGGGCAAATCTGGTGTCTAACTATATGTTATTAGGGTCACTGAAGCCAACGAGACAGGTTTCGAAAACGTAAAATGGCAGCCATATTGAAACTCAAGATGGCCGCCTTAAAAATGGTCAAAAAAGTAATATTTTAATTCCACATATCCTCTAAGGAAAATGGTAAATTTGGCTCTAATCATATGATTTTGGGCTCTCTGAATACATTAAACATAGTTTCAAAAAGCTAGGATGGTAACCATTTTGAAATTCAAGATGGCCGCCATAAATATCCTAAAAAATTGAATATTTTAGTATGTAATGTGGGGTTATCTCAGGTAGAACCCCCAACATGCAAAATATTGGGCTAAAAAGTGTGTTGGATTCATAAGGAATGACTCTTTATTGTTATATGCTTTGCTTTTCAATTGATTTTACTTACATTATTGTTTAACTTAATCATTGTCTGTATATATCTACATTAAAAAATCCTAAGACCGGACAAACAGGCCTGAGAGCCAGAGTGTTTTTCACACTATAGTTAATCCTAGCCAACTTACGTTATATATTGTGTTTTTGTTAAATTTCTTTTAATTCTATTGTATGTTATTTCATTGACTAAATAAAGAATGAATGAATGAATGAATGAACTCAATCGATCGTCGAGACATTCTCAACCAACAACAGTTCTTTTCAGAACTGTCTACTTGGTGTACCGCAAGCATTAATAAACAATTAACCTTGTTTTACGAAAGTAATTTTCAATTACAATTTAACTTTTATCACGGTGCACAACAATTAAATTAATATGGCCTAAACTACTTTTTGGGGGTTAATTTTCTCTGAAACAAACCTTGCTTGACATAGTTTCTAGATGATATTGGTTTTAGATGTATTTTTTTTAAATGTATGATTTTTAATAGGTCCTATTGAAATTTTATTGTTTTATTTTAAATTTTAATCAGTATTGTTTATGGAATGCAGTAAATATAACTTACTACTTAATTGCATTATTTTACAGTTAAATTTAACTATTCGTTTATCCTACATTAATGTAGTCTTAATTTCATTTTGAATTATGTGACTATTATATATTTTTAGGGACACTTTGAGATGACTAATCTCCAAATGATCATATTCTGGATAAGGTCAATTTACGAACACACCGTAGTGCTACATCGCACCGACAAGAAACCGTTGATTAATGGCATGATCGCATCACCCCCAATTAGTCTCATTGGGACGCACAAGGACCTTCTAGAAGGAAGCGATGCTGAGAAGCAGGCACAGGTAAGCCATTAAACTAAATATTATTTTAGTTGTATTGCAGTATATCTTTTCTAAGAATAATTGATATATATTCACTAATTTTATTGAAAGATTGAAGCCAAATTCAGAAGGATATTTAAGGAAATCGAAGACACACCGTACGAGAGTCATGTTGACCGCAATATGTATGCAGTAGCTAACAATGCAAAAATGGATGAAGGGATTGAACGATTAAAAACAAATGTTGGTGGTTATATGAAATCAATGGCAAAAACTATTCCCATCAGTTGGGTGGACTTTCAAACTAAGGTACAAGAAGCTGGAAAGACAACAATGCACATGTCCTTGTATAAGGTATCATACGATTATTTAAATTATTGCTTAGGATAAGGCAACCTTTGATGACATATTTACGGTTTATGTTAACATTTGATTTTTTTAGTGACAGTATTTTTAACTATAATAAATGTGAATTTGCTAATTAATTTTATGATTAAACTATTTTAAGAGTGGTAATATTTTGGGACAGCCTAAGAAAAAATGTTATTTATTTATTTTTTTTCCTTTATTTGTAGATCACTAAGATTGCAGTAGATTGTGGTATTAATGAAGAAAATGTCATCCACGTCCTCAATTACCTGAATGATGTTGGGATCATTCTGTATTCACCCACTAACCAGAAGTTGAAGAACACAGTGATTACCAACATCCATATGCTGATTGGTATCTTCATGAAAATCGTCACTGTTATGAAACCTGTTGATGTTGACAAGGTATAGCCTTAATTATTTCAATAAAGACCTACAAAAGTACGATATCAATTTCTGTATTCGGATTTACAGTTCAAAAATGCTTTATATACTGTTATAATATGTAGCATTATTAGGTAGTTAATATGTTAGGTAATATGATTTATATAATAGGCTTGTGTGTATACAATCAAGATCAAGTTTATTAAAATCAAATTTGCAGCACAAAGCTGAATTGTGAAGATTTGTACATGCATAAAAAATTACATTAAAATTAAAAGAATTAAAATTTTAACAAATTGATTAATGACAATGATTACTATTCAATTATTATAATTACCAAAATTACCAAATGATTTATTAGATTCACACAAAAAATACTAATTTATAAACAGGTTGACAAAACGAATCACGAGCACAAAGAAATTATATATGCATGCATTTTGGCAGACTTAATCAGAATTACTTCAAACCTGGCTAGAATATTTATGAAATCAAAATGAAAAATATTCTATGATAGCTCTTAATAGATACATTGTTAGCAGGAAGGGTTTTTACAAAATGTATGACTGTGCAAGTCCTTCCTGAAAAGGATACGCACTGTATTGATTATTATATCAAGTTCAGTATTTAAATATAATTTCCACACACACACAAACACACCCACACAGAAACACACCCACACATTTATATACCTCATACATAGATTCCAGTTCTAGGTGATCAAAGGGCCAATCTCTCTCAGCATCATAGTCGAGTCTTATTTACTGTCTATGTGTCTTACATAGTAATGCAGCCTAGCTCATCGCACAGCAGGGCAAAAAGTATTATCGCATAGTGTAATAATAGTACTTTCTATCACCCTATTGTTAACCAATCAGATGCCTAGAATGTGTGTATGCAGTATTTAATAATAAATATATAAATTATATTCTACTACCTCCCTAGGCCCATTTCTTAAATATGTGATTTAAGTGTGGTATTCATGATTGCGACCACCATTGCCAATAACATTAACTTTCGATAAGATTATTTTATTTTGTTCTATCTTCATAGGTTCCAGTTATGGTAAAGTATTGGCGTAAATTAGATGAAGAAGGAATTCTTGCAGAACCGCTAGTACGTTATTTCTGGAAAAATCAACTTACTGCCAGTAAAGATGGCAACGACGTCTTTGAAGACTGCATTGAACTCATGAAGACATTCGGGCTTCTCTTTCAAAAGGTAAAGATATTGCTAGGATTATTGCAAGAAGGCCTACAGACAACCTAGTTATGTTTACTTTACTTTTGTTCAATGGATATTCTATTATGTAGTTAAATTTTTTATGTTTATGTATGTTTTGTTTTGTTTGTTATTTTGTATGTTCC
>NW_022726646.1:0-562 GCF_011630105.1 Anneissia japonica
ATATCTTAAATTAATTTCGATTATGAAACGGGCAGCAAAATTGTAAACCAATAATACTGCAAGGGTGCCTTTAAGGTATGTTAAGCATCATTAAAATATCTGTAATCATTTTTATATTTCACTAATTTTTCACCATGAATAATTAATTTTGCATTTTATACTTTATCATTTCAGGTTAATGAACTGAAAAATATGCCAAAAAAAAAAAAAAGAAGAAGACATGGGAAGCCTACATTCATATTGTATCTCCAGTTAAAAACAAACACAAATCAGTGCTTCAAATTACATTTACAAACCACTGCAGACAATTTTCAAGAAACTGTTTTTCTATAATCCTAATCTACACTTACATACACTAAAATAATTGTGATTTTGGGACCAATATTCTTATAAACTCAAACATTAAAATAAAGCAGTTGGAAGAAATACCATTCCAAACTTAGAATTTATCAACCCAAAACATTCTTTGCATTCGAGTGTAAGCAACACTCAACTCCTAACCATAAAAGCTAAGGTTATACAGCTTTCAGGAACCAAAAATTTCAACACAAGAAATGGGCTA
>NW_022726647.1:0-2417 GCF_011630105.1 Anneissia japonica
TTTGACTTTGGATTGACCCTTAAGGATTGGACTATAGTTGTTCTTTGTTTTTCCCTTATGCTTGTTCATTTCTTTATTTTGTATCTGTAGGGAGCTAGCGGTTGATGGACTCCGTGTCTGTGCTAGCTCCACATCTGCCTCAAATGTATTTAAATATTTTATGTGACTGCAATTTTATGCAAGGCTATTTGAAATTGAATAAAGAAAGAAACTGAACTGAATTCATTCATGCGCAGATGCCTACAGTATGCCCAGTAAAATAAGGTGGAAATGATTATCCAAAATGGTAAACAAAATTTTAGATGAAACAACAATATAATTTTATGCAATTCAGCGACTGGTAAGAATTATGGCATTATAAGTTGTTTAGACTAAGATTTACAGTAGATGGGAAAATTGTGGTGTGGGCACATTGTCGTGTATGGTTGTGCTGCTTCATTATGCTTTCTCTATTTTCTGGATTTTGTTTTTTTTGGTGAATTTGGCTTCGGTCTACAATAAAATACTGAGTCACTGTCCAATTGACTGGCTCAATTTTCATGTCAATTTTGGAAACCCCAATATGCATGAATTAATGAATGAATTATTGACTGATTGAATGAATGAATGAATGAATGAATAATTAAATTAATAAAAGAATTATGGAATGAATGAACGAACAATTGGATGAATTCATGAATGAACAATTGAATGAACGAATGAATGAATGAAATAACAGTGATTTCTAATTGGCAATGTCTGCCAACTAAAAGTTGACTAACTTTGTGCTGGCGTTTTCTCTTCCTCTTCTTCCTCCTCCTCTTCGGGCTCCTGTGATTGGTCATTGGTGGGTTTCCCTGCTTTCTTCTCTTTCTTTTTTAACTTCTTCTTTTCCTTTCTTTTAGCAGCTGCAGCCTTCCTATTTTCTTCTCTTGACTATAATGAAAAGATAGAAATTACCTATTAATTCTCTATACAAATAATTCATATTATTATTACTATTATAAAAATAATAATAATAATAATAATAATTATTATTATTATTATTACACTAAGGTTATTGTTTTTGTTTCTTCCAAATCATTTAAAAGATCATCACATGAATGTTATCTGTTAATATATCAAAAAAAAAAAATGAAAATAGTTTTCCGGAGGGTTAGTTTCTGATGGGAAGAAGTTTCACATACCTTCTCCGATTCCAGTTCTTCAAGTAGAATGTTTGCATTTCGGTTTGCTTCAGCGGCCTGTCTATCTTTGGCTGTGACAATAATCTCCATACACTGGTGACATTTCTTTAGCAGCTCCTAAGCCAAAGCCATAATAAAAGTTAATGATAAGCTTGGAACAATTATCCAACCAGAGGAAAGTAATTATTACGACGATAAAGTGTATTGAGAATAAATGTGCAAGGTGTGTGAATATTAAAGTGTAGAGATACACCACTAATGTGAAAGATGGGACAAGTTTTGTATTTGGACAACTACTCAAAAGCAGCAGAAGACAATGGCAAATACAAGCTATGCGTTTATATTTCCACCAACATGCTACCCCTACTGTCTCAGGCTGGGGACGAGGAAGTATGAATGTAACAATACAATCACTTACCTTGTCTGAAATAGTGGCAATGAACCTCATACACTCTGTATCTGATGGGAACTGATTTACATGCTTCACCATCCATTTCACTACTTTAACATGACCCTAGAAAAAGAGGACATGCCCTTTTAACATGTGCACTCAAGCATGACAACGAACTGTAACTTAAAAACATGTGACATCGTATTTCCGCTTAAATCTCCAATTAAAGACCACGTTTGGGACTGGGGTTCCCATGGTCTTTGGCAGCTTTGGTATTTAATTATAATAATAAAGATAAATTTGGGATAACGGGAAAAGTGGTCTTTCATTGGAGGTGATCTTAGAGGGAGACCTGTATTGCTGATTAAGTCCAAATTACATATTAGAGACAGTTTAAATTATTAAAAATCTGTATAATAATTTAGAGACCTCTCTATTTTAGTACACCTTGGAAAATTAATGGTTCCTGTATGTTTGAGCTCTCACTACCAAAGACAGGAGTCCCAGCCCTTTAGGGCCCTAGAATATTAATCAGCATTGCTGCCCCATATATTTGCCGAGCAGAGCCTTTTAAATGAGCAGTAACTTGTAAAAAAAACCCCATCTAAATACTTTCTTAAAATGTCTATTATGCTGAAAAAGGGGGGAGGGGCTTCCCCCAAACATGCCTTAACCAGGGGTCTCAGACTTGTTTGTTACACCACTCTTAAGGTTTTGTTTTGTCTTCTTGTTTGTTTATCTAACATTTTGGGTCACATGAACAAGGAGTGGATTGTGCTAACCTTGCGAAATGCTGCCATCAAACAGGACACTTTGCGATTATCTTGACTATCAATATCAGCTTTGGCATTTACCAGGAG
>NW_022726648.1:0-899 GCF_011630105.1 Anneissia japonica
TTCTAAATGAATGAGATTTTTAAATACAATATCACTGAAAAAAAACACGCTTGAAATTGAAATTATTACGGTAAATAAATATTGAAAGTTGCAATATCGTACTGTATTATGTTTGGTTTGTAAAATTATTTATTGTATTTTTTTTTAAAGTGCCATGCCCCCGTACAAGACAAACAAAAACGTACAGTAAATTTGTACATTCATTTTTTAAATTTCGGAATTGTATTTATATAGAATAGCTTTAAAACATACAATTAAAACGGACAAAATTAACATAAAAATACATGACTGCCAGTAGAAAAACAGACGTCTTAATTTTCTTCTTAAACTTTGACGAAAAACTTGGTTAATGAGATCAAAAGCTGTTAATAAGATGCGGAGAATATGAAAAGGGGGTAGGTCGTTGGAATTATCAAATTTCATTGATGTTTACACTTTTAACGCTGTCCGAGCAAAAAAAAAAAAAATCCTTACACACCATTCTTCTGTACAGTACATAACATAGAGTACTGGGGAAATGTATGGTCGAAGAAGCAATAGCCTAAAGCGAAAATGATGCTGACATTATTATATTTTTAATTACTTTCATAATTCTGTGTAATCTTTTCAATAATAGGCCTACCAATAATAAACGCTTAGTAATAATTAGAAAAGAGTACACACATTTTTTGGTTTATCTTTTGACTGAACGTTTTAAACTTTATTTAATAATTAGTTTTATATAATATAGTAATGTGTAACAAGAAATTAAGTTACAGATGAACAAAGTATCTTAATTACAATACGCTTATTTTGTAAAATCACGATACAAAACTAAGAACTCAAGTGTACCAAAAAAGACATTAAAATACATCACATCACGCTACAAACACTGGAGAGGCTGGGGCTCCCCCCCCCCC